>NC_091330.1:19607213-19629713 GCF_038502225.1 Cherax quadricarinatus
TAAATCCCCTTTACAAGAAAATACATTAATAACAGTAAAGTTAGGGCTATTATAAGAACATGGTTCTTTAATAAATGAAAACATATTTAGGACATGATATATATATTGAGTTTTCCATACAATTCAATGCCAAATTTAAGATGCTCAAAAGCATAACAAATGTCTACACAATAAGTCATTTATGAACACGGTTGCTAGCGGGTCAGCCGAGCTACCTCCTACCATGGGCAACATTCAACTTCCAGTTATGTGGCTGCCTGTCACATTTATGGCCACAATAATCTCCTTACACAATTAATATCAATGTGCTCACTATAATTATGTTAAGTATATTATAGTCACAGCTACAATATATACAGTAAAAGATTGTGCTAATTCAAGCTGTTATCTTGAACTGTTCTACCTACTGTAGCATAACACACACACTGCTACATTATGTTTAGTTTTTGACAAATTATGTTATTAAATTATCTAAATTTAGAAAAGACTAATTATATTTTGTGGTGAGCTTGAGAACAATTTAAATTTTAAACCTTAAGTATAACATATCAACAAAAAGAAAACTATGCCATGCCAAACTTAAATATGATAAAGGCAAAACTGCTTTCATTTCATACAAATATTTTATACATAATGAACAAAACAGGATGAACTTGGTACAAATATGCATGACAAATTCTAGAATAGCTTTAGTAATTTTAAGAGAGTTGCATATTTACACTTATAGTCAAAGGCATGTATTTCAAGTATTACTGACCACATTAACTTTATCAAGCAATTATGAATACGCTGCACAGGAAAAGCACATAAGCTATGTAATACATATTATAATTCTTAGTGACGTCACTGTAAAGTACACACTACAAAATTTATTACAAGTGGGGAAGAAGGTTAATTTAAGGTAATAGTTAATGTCTTCAATGAATATGCATGTGGTCATAATATTGAAAACATCTGTGCCAAAGATATATGCATAAGTAACTACTGTACATTATGGGGATAAAATTGCATTAGCATAATATACAGCTCATGGCACAAGTGTGGCAAAGATCACCATCAAACATCTCCTGTAAACAAATAAATGTCATTCCATAAAACCAAGACAGAATAAAAAATTCTTCCTCTCTTATGGAACCATTCAAGAACTTGGTCAAAAAAAACTACCTTGGAGACATTCGCAGAACATCAGAGCCTGAGAGAGGGCGTTTCTCCCGTCTGAGGGTATCTTGTGCTCCCTCAGTAGTAGGAGGGGCTTCCTGGGCATCCCGGAATGATGAGGGGGCTTGTTGGGGGGCATTCAAGGAGCCCATATTACTCTTTGAACGGTGGCGATGTCGTTTGTGGTGTCGGGAACGGGAACGGGATCGAGTGGGGCGCTCAGTCTCTGTGTCATCTTGGTCAATGGAGACTAGTGAATGATAGGGTATTGTAGTGTCTTCTGAATAGTCTGGCATGAGGCAACTTGGTCTCTGACAGTCAGCAACAGTACAAGTGGGATCATGGTATGGAACTTCTTCATTTTTCAGAATAAAAGAGGTTGTCATGTAATCATTATTATCAGGGTCAGGTACAGAGTAACCATTGTTTCCATCAAGGTATGAGTATTCATTATCCTGCTCCCTCTGACTATAATAATTATCTAAGAAATAATCATGAGAATAACTAGTGTGAAGGTTTCCATGACTGACCTCCATCTCTCTCTCTGACCTTCGGGAATCAGCATTATGTTGTGAAGCGGGAATTAAATTTGGGGAATTAATGTAAGTCGTGTCTGAATGGTAGGAGAGGTTAAGTGGGGGTAGGTTTGCATAGTCTCTATCACTGCTGTCTGCACCTAGTCTCAGATAGCCACCATTTTCATTAGAGCCATTTGCAGCGATGTCCCTGTGCCCCCCTCTGCCCCTCCGTGCGCTGGGCAGTGACTGGGTCCAGGTCAGACTAGTGACAACAATGAGGTTGCCTTGAGAACTGGGTCACATTAATGAGAAATAGGTAGTCAATATATTATTGTATACTGATACCTAGTTTGACGAATATCAAATTGGTTGGAAACAGGTTCATTTATAATAAAAATATATTTCCTTGATTGTATTTCTCCTCTGCTGCTTTGTTCATTATAATTGTCTTGTATCAGAGTCATGCAGTTTTAATAATTAAGTCTTGTTTAACACATGTATGAGAATGCATGTGTTTAGCAATGCGACTATTCTGTTAATCTGTCGTTCTGCTGACACCCTTGCAAATATCCGACATTAGTGTTTTATTTAGATTGCACTAAGAGATAACACCGAGTCAAATAAGATTTCCAAGAAGGTTATTATTAGACATTGATTGTTGTTACAATAAGTGTGCTTCAAAGATTATAATTATATTAGTATTTAAGAACAAAAGATAGTTGCTATTAAACTGATCAGTTTGTTAACTAAAGCTAAATTAGAAACCAAAGAATATAACTAATAATTCATAACTAAGCCACAATTTGAAAAGAAAACTTTAGATAATGTTTTGATTTGTTCTGGATCATAATCAAGTCCAGGACATTAAAATGTCATCGAGAGTTTCCTCTCCAAATTGTGAGTTAGTTCAGAATTGTTCCAGAAAGGGTATTGTGACTTATATTCTTCATAAATGACAACTTCAGCAAAGAGTACCTAACAACCAAATTATAAAAGTTTTACAGTCATCCATTGGTCAGGTATGACTAGTGGTATGTTTATGGTTACATGGAGACAAATACACTACAACTATTTATATGGAACTGGCTCGAGAAAAACACTGTAAGCCAATAAATCCAATAGGCATTTTAGTGAAAATATTGATGTGATTCACAGCATTCATAATAAAGCTTGAGCTCTATGGTAAAGCACATGGAAACACGCTACTTTGGTTTGACCAATAAGTATCAATGCTCATGCTTTTCATGGATCTTGCACAATCTTTCACAAAAAAAAAAAAAAAAAAAAAAAAAAAAAAAAAAAAAAAAGTAATAAAATGTAATAAAAGGCAATCCCACTTTGCTAGAAATAAATAACATAATTTTTAGCAGAATTTTTAAATAATTGTTTTTTAATTTAGACAAATTTTACTCAGTTATGCATTTTTTTACTTATATGTAGGTCATTACTAATGAACTTCATAAAAATAAAATATTTTTGTTTATACTGTAATTTTCATAAAGAAAACCAGCTACTAAATAATCCAATATTTCTTTTCACGCCTAATTCCCACTTATGATTTATTTTACCTTCACAGTAAATCATATTAAGGCTTTATTCATCTTGTGTCTGGCTTAGAAATAGGTTTGCTTTGCTTTCTGCAACTTCACTTTTATGTGGTCATCCACTTAAACCAGTAATTCATTATATGCAGTATAAATTCAAACATGATCACCCAAGCCTAGCACCACAATGTTTTAGCCATATCGCCTTAAAGAATCCATTCCTTGATTCAGACCAAACTATCCAACTATCATCCTGTTACTAATCTTGTGTTCCTTTCTCAATTCATTGAACATGCTATTCTTGATGACCTGTTTCCTTTTCTGGAGTGGAGTAATGTTTTGCCATATGTTCATTTTGTTCAACTGAGATGGTTTTATAATGATCTGGTACTGAACACTTGCTTAGGAATTGTGTCGCTGTTAATTTTGTTGGATTTCTCTATTACATGTAATACCATTGATCAGAAATTACTGATAAGTGAACTATTCAGCCAAGATATTTAGGATACTGCACTGCTGCTTACAAAATCACATCTTTCAAATTAAGTTAATGGTTCTGTCTCTCAGCTGTCTCTTTTGCTCTATGGCATTTTCTGGTATTGTTCACTATTTATGTTAGTGGCTTAGCCTTACATTTTCTTTTTTTCCAACATGTCGGTTGTCTCCCACCAAGGCAGGGTGACCCAAAAAATAAAAAAATACTTTCACCATCATTCAACACTTCCACCATCATCCACACATAATCACCATCTTTGCAGAGGCACTTGGATACGACAGTTTAGATGTCACTGCAAACAGCCAATATCCCAAACCCCTCCTTTAAAGTGCAAGCATTGTACCCCCCCCAACTCCAACACTCAAATATGGCTAACTGATTTACCTGAATCCCTTCACAAAATATTAACTTCAAAAGCTCGTCAGGTCCCACAAATCATTCATCACTATTCACTCCTATCTAACATGCTCACATATGCCTGCTGCATGTCCAGGCCCCTAGCACACAAAACCTCTTTTACCCCTTCCCTCCATCCTTTCCTAGGATGACCCCTACCCCTCCTGCCCTTCACTACAGATTTATACACCCTGCAAGTCATCCTATTTTGCTCCATTATCTCTAAATGACCAAGCCACCTCAACAACCCCTCTTCAGCCCTCTGACTAATACTTTTAGTAACTCCACACCTCCTCCTAATTTCTGCACTATGAATTCTATGCATAATATTTATACCACACATTGCCCTTAGACATGACATCTCCACTGCCTCCAGCCTTCTCCTTGCTGCTGCATTTACAATCCATGCTTCACACTCATATAAGAGTGTGGGTGCCACTATACTCTTGTACAATGCACCACTCGCCATTTTTCCTTCATCAATTCTACAGTTAACCTCATCCTTCATAAACCCATTTGCTGACAAGTCAACTCAAAATATGTGAACACATTTGTATCTTCCATACTCCCTCCCTCCAATCTGATATCTATGTTCACATTCAATTTTCTTCCTTTACACACACTCCCAAATTCATCCACTAACCTTTGCAACTTCTTTAGAATCTTCCATAAGCACAGTATCATCAGCAATAAGTAACTGTGTCAACTCCCATTTTACATTTGATTCCCCATAATTTAATCCCACCCCTCTCCCCAAACACCCTAGCATTTTTTTTTTTACAACCCCATCTATAAATATGTTAAACAACCATGGTGACATTACACATCCCTGTCTAAGGCCTACTTTTACCAGAAAGTAATCTTCCTCTCTTTCATACACATCCTAACATAAGCTTCACTATTCTCATAAAAACTCTTTACAGCATTTATTAACTCACTACCTATTCCATACACTTGCAACATCTACCACACTGCTCCCCCTATCCACCCTATCATATGCCTTTTCTAAATCCATGAATACACTGAAAACTTCTCTACCTTTATCTAAATACTGTTCACTTATGTGTTTCAATGTAAATAAACACTTCATCTACAAACCCCTAGCCCTAAACATAGTCGTAAATATTTTGGTAAAAATAAGTAATGTGGAATTTTATTTAAGTTTCTATTATATAGTACTGTACAGAAATCACATTGAATTTGAGATTTATTTTTCCGCAATCATTTTCAAGTAATTTTTTTTCTTGATATGACCATTTGGTGCATGTGGTAACCTCATATATTTTGGGGTAAGCATTAGTCAAGAAGTGAAATTTGCAAAGTCTCAGAACAAATTCTTGTTTTACAAATTACACTGGGTTCACTTTAGGCAAATTCCCTCTGTGTGCCATAGGCAAGGAATGCATCTACTGCATAGAGTGAGGGACACCTGGATTTTGTTCAGAGTAACAAAATAACTCAGTATAGTGGACTCCAAACACTGAAATCCCAGATTTACGAAAAACTCCAAGTTTGAACAATTTTCCAAATACAGTAGAACTCCGGTTTTTGCACGCTCTGGTTATCGGACTTTCGGTTTTAGGACCATTTTTTGTGCAAAATTTTGTTCCGGATATCAGACCTTGATCCGGTAATCAGACATTATACGCGTCTGCCTGGCCTCTCATACATTCGTGACTCACTCTTGGGCACATTAATATCTTGTTTTACATTAATATAGACATTTTTTTTAACCCATCTACGATATTTTCTTCAAAATTATATAAGAAATACATTACATAGAATAGTACAAACATGAAATGTTTATATGCTATGTATATTTAATAATAATCACTCTTGGGCACACTAAATGTCTTATTTTATGTTAATATAGACATTTTCATTAATCCATCTATGATATTTTCTTCAAAATTATACAAGAAACACGTTACATAGCATGGTATAAACATGCAATGTTTATATGCTATCGAGTGGCGAGTTGGTGGAGGGAAAACATTATGTTTTCTCTTTTTCTCTGGTCGAGCATTAGAGAAAACTGTAAATCTGCATTTGGCTTTTGTTTACAATTCTCGGCATGAATTATTCATTACCTCTCCCTTTGTTTATGATGGCATCTAAAGGTAGTTGCTAGAAACGATTAAACTCAGTGAACGAGGTATGTCGATGGTAATATGGCTCTGGGCCATATCGTGTAGCTATGTAGGTAGGTGTATGTAGCCCAGGCTACCTACCGGCTACTTAGTAAGTTTATTCAGGTATACACAAATACAGTTACATAGATTATCATACATAGCAGCATATGTGCAGAGAACCTAGGATAACCCAAAAAAGTCAGGCACAGTGACTTCCTACAAAAAAGTACTACTCACCTCTTGCCCTACATTAACCCTTTCAGAGTCCAGAGGCCAAATTTCAAAGTGTGCACCAGTGTCCAAGAATTTTCAAAAAATAATTTTTTTATTTTTTTCTTATGAAATGGTAGAGAATCTTTTTCTGAAGGTAATAAAACAAAAAGTACGAAATTTGGTGGAAAACTGATGAAATTATGCTCTCGCGAATTTTGTGTCAGCGATATTTACGCATCAGCGATTTTGCCGACTTTGACTCCCATTTTAGGCCAATTACATTATTCCAGTCAACCAAATTCTTAGTTATTTCAGTAGTATTACTTCTATTCTATCAATTGAGCACAAGAAATCGATAAATCAACTGTTTCAACTACAAAATAATGTGATCAGAATTTGATAATTTGGCCAATTTAGTGCAAAGTTCAAAATATTCCAATTTCAAAATAGGGTCCAGAATAAACAATGCAGGCATTCCTAGAACTAAACTAACATTTCATCTGTTCATTAGTTACATTTTCAGGCTTTACAAATGAATTCCATTTTGATTTTTTATTCACAATGAATTTTTATTCAAACCAAAAAATAGAAAATTTACTGTTATGCAATATTGTAATAATTGTATAAATAATATCACCACATTTGTGAATGTATATTAGATCCACCAGCTGGTGTGTATTAGACGTGTGAGGTCATTTGTTTACTCTTGAACATCGACAAAAATTTAACATTTTCACTACTTTGAGCTCAATTTCAAGCCATTTCCAATATTAAAACCAATCAAAATCATCTCTATTTCTGTAGTATATCTTCCATTCTATCAAATGAGACCAAGAAATCGCAAGTATAACCATAAAAAACATACAAAAAACATTGCAAAGTCGCTGTTTTAATCGAAAATTATGGTCTAAGTTTTTTTTCTCTCATTTTGCACTGTGTTGCAGGATTTGTTTTATGTGGTGCACACATACCACATAGATGTATTCTCTCATATCTAGGCCCAAATTTACTTCTCACTGCTTATCAGAGCGAGCTGAGCTCATGGCATAGATCTACGGTTTGGACCCTCAACGTAAAGCCGTAGATCTACGGCACGGACCCTGAAAGGGTTAAGACTACAAATATTTTAAGGTAAGTAATGAATGTGGAAGAGTTGGTGGATGACCACAGGGAAGAACTAACCACTGAAGAGCTGCAACACTACAGTTAATCTTTAAAAAAATTTATTTTTTGTTAATATTTTTGGGTGTCTGAAACGGATTAATTGTATTTACATTATTCCTTATGGGAAATATTGATTCAGTTTTCGCATGTTGCAGTTTTAGAATGACCTTCTGGAATGGATTAAGCTCGAAAACTGGGGTTCCACTGTATTTCCCTCTTGAAATAAATCCGGATAAGTAACACTAGTAACTTTTGGAGCTGATTTAAAAAATCACAGTCCTAAAACTTACATGCTTTTACTTTTTTCACAGTATGAAGCCATAGAAAAAAAAAAAAAGTCATGTAAAATTGAATCTTGAATTCAGATGCTTATATCTCTAAAGGAAAACATTAATTTAGTATGACATTATTGTAGCTAGCTACCAAAGTAGACATTGTCACATTACTGAAACATCCGACTCCAAACATTTTTGGTTCCTGTGCTAATGGTACCTAAAATTGCCCTCACAGACCTCACGGTGAATTTTAGGACATTTTTGAAGACCAGTAACAAAAAGCAACACAACCCATTTCCTTAAAAAAAAAAAAATTCATTAGAAAGAGCAGATTCTAAATTACAAGATTCTATTTTCTGGACAGGTGTTTTGCCCATGAAGGGAGAAAACAGGCTTTAAAATAAGGTGATTTTTGGCTTGCACAACATTATAATGAAAACCAAGCATTTTTCAGTTGTTGTTATTGAGCAACAACAGCTAGAACCTCGTGTTTAGGTGTCCTTATACAATTATTGTTAGTGATTTCAGAAATTATCTGAATATACAGGGACTGATATTTATTTTGCAAATTAAGCTTAAAGTTGTCAACAAAAGTGTGGTGACAACTGTGATGGCAGATTTTGACCCTGCTCATTTTTGACAAAATATTAATGTATCAGAAAATTTTATGAAGTTACTGATTTTATGCAGATGGATCATACATTTTTGTAAATGTTTCATTATGATATATTTGAATAAAATATTTCAATAGACTTTTTTTTTTTTTTCTACAGTGTAACATTTACTTGTATATTTGAGATGTAATATTTATGCAAAGATTTTATTTTTGTTTGATGATTATTTCAACTGAATGAGTAAAAAAATTTTTAATTTTTTGTATGCAGAAAAAATGGAATCCGTAGAGCTTATCAGGTCTGAAAGTGAAGCAAACCCAAGGCAACTGGGTCCATGTGCTGTTGGATTAGCTGATAATTCAACAAAGTGCCATGAAATTCCATGTGAAGAAAACAGGCTTCAAGTTTTTCAAGGATTTCGAAGCCAAAGACCAAGAGCTGTTAAGCGAGCATTCAGGTTTGAAGTTCAATGAGGAATCAAGAATCTGTTTGCAACATGAAGCTATTTTTAACAATGTAGAAACAGCAGGAAGATAGTGCTGTAATCCATTTTCAAAGGGAAATCATAGTATTAAGAAGAGCCTTAAACTGATCAACTGCTCAACTGCAGATAAGCTACAAAAAAAATAATAAAAAAAGACATAAGGCCAGGGGAAAAATGGCACATATCATGCCAAAAAGAATCTAAATTCAAGCTAGCAGAAGCATCATCATCAGGCAGTAACCAAGATGTAGAAATGAAAGTTTCTGAAGATGTAAACAGCAGCTTGACATCCTTAGGCATTTCACCACTCAAATTTTGAAGTTAGCATAAGGGAATCACTGGGTTAAGCAAAACAAAGTCAAGCAAGCACAAGAGTCTATTTATTCAAAGACTGCAACTGTAGGAAGACTTCCAGATGGTGAAATTGGGGAGGAAGGCAGCAGCCAAAAAGGTGAAAGTTTTGATGACTTCAATTAGTTGTTAGAAGAGCTGAAAATAAGGTGCCAAGGTCAAATCACCCTGATAGAGAAAGTTCAGATTTTGACATTGGCACCCAAAAGTTGGTCTATAAAAAAAAACAGCAATGGAGTTTCAGGTTTCAACAAGAACAGTGAAGCAAGCTCTAAAGCCAAGGCTACTGGCAATGCCAGAGAAAAAGTGGGGTAAGATGCTCAATGAAGGTACAAAGGACTGTGTAAAGGATTTTTTTTGAAGATGACAAATTCAGCAGGATGTGTCAGTCAGGATTGATGGAGAAAAGGTCCAGAAGCAAAAAAGAATATTGCTTTGCAATTTAAAAGAAATATTTAAACCTTATTAAGAACAAAATCGACCTAAAACCGGCTTTTCAAAATTCTGTGAGCACCGACCAAAATGGCATGTAACAGCTGGATCATCTGGCACCTATTCAGTCTGTCTGGACAATCCATCAGAATGTTAAGTTATTGCTTGCTGGAAGTCACACTAAAGAAGACTACAAATTTCTTACAGAAAAAACTGCAGTTTGAAATCTAAAGATTGTATGCTTTATCGATGTGAAAAGTGCCCTGAAGAAGAACCACTGAAGAAGTACTTGGCAGACTTTTTCAAAGACAACAACCCTGAAGAAATGATTGAGTTTAAACAATGGATCCATACTGACTGAGATACATTGGATACAAAGAAACTATCTGTTGAGGATTTTGTCACAGAACTGAGTTCCAAAATTTGGAACCTTTCAAACCATCACTATATTGCAAAATATCAAAGCAGTCACTTAAAAGCAGTTAAACAGAACCACAAAATGGGAGAACCTGTGATCTTGATGGATTTTGCTGAAAATTATTCATTTGTTGTGCAAGATGCAGTTCAAGGCATCCACTGGGAAAATAAAATAGTTAGGCCACCTTGCACCCATTTGCCGTGTATCACAATGATGAAAGAGAACTTCAATGTGCCAGCATTTACATTATCAATGACTGCTAATGACATGACACAGTTGCTGTGCATATAGTAGAACCCCCATATTCACTGATTTGATATCTGCAGTTTCAGTTATCCACGGTTTACTATGGCCCAAAAATAACCCTTAACCCTTTCAGGGTCCAGAGGCCAAATCTCAGCCAGGGTCCAAGAATTTAAAAAAAAAAAAAAAAAATTTGTTGTTTTTTCTTATGAAATTGTAGAGAATCTTTTACTGAAGATAATAAAGCAAAAAGTACTAAATTTGATGGAAAACTGACAAAATTATGCTCTCGCAAATTTTGATGCATCAGAGATATATACGCACTGGCGATTTTGCCGACTTTGACTCCCATTTTAGGCCAATTACATTATTCCAGTCAACAAAATTCTTAGCTATTTTGCTAATATTACTTCTATTTTATCGATTGAGAACAAGAAATTGCCCAGTCAACTGTTTCAACTACCCAATAAAGTGATCAGAAATTGATAATTTGGCCAATTTAACATAAAGTTCAAAATATTCCAATTTCAAAATAGGGTCTAGAATAAACAGTGCAGGCATTCCTGGCACTAAACAAACATTTCCTCTGTTCGTTAGTTATGTTTTCAAGCTTTACAAATGAATTCCATTTTGATTTTTTAATCACATAATGAATTTTTATTCACACCAAAAAAATAGAAGATTTACTGTTATGCAATGCTGTAGTAATTGTATAAATAATATCAGCACATTCGTGAACTTATATTAGACCCACCAGCTGATGCATATTAGAGTCGAGACGACATTTGTTTACTCTTGAACATAGGCAAAAATTTAACATTTCTGCTACTTTGAGCTCAGTCTCAAGCCATTTTCAGCACTAAAACCAATCAAAATCATCTCTATTTCTGTACTATACGTATATTCCATTTTATCAAATGAGACCAAGAAATCACAAATCCAACTGTAAAAAAACTACAAAAAAACACCGCAAAGTCGCTGTTTTAATCCAAAATTATGGTCACAGTTTTTTTCTCTCATTATACACTACGTTCTGCAGGATTTGTTTTATGTGGTGCACACTTACTGCATAGATGGGTTCTCTCATATCTAGGCCCAAATTTACCACTCACAGGTTATCTGAGTGAGCTGAGCTCATGATGCACATCTATGGTTTGGACCCTGGCTTCAAAGCCGAAGATCTACAGCATAGACCCTGAAAGGGTTAACTGTGCTTAATAATGGCCCCAAAGCACAAAAGTAGTAATGCTGGCAGTTCTTCTAAGTCTTAGAGATGCCGTGAAATGATTTCCATCAGTGAAAAAATGCTAATCCTAGACTTGTTTTGAATAATTTATCAATTAAACTTTATCATAGGTATGCATGTAAGTGAAAAGTGACTTATATAAAGGGTTCACTACCATCCATAGTTTCAGGTAATACACAGTAAGTCTTGGAACATACAGTGCTAGTCATGGCATTATGCCGAGTGAGTGCCCCGGCATAATGCCATAATAAAAATCAAAGGCCTACCATACAAGAGGGTCTTTTTTTGTCAGTGTATTATGCCAGGTAGCAGCCGTTAGCATGACGTCATGGCCTGCCACCACACTCCTCAGTGCTTACGAGGCTGCCATGGTGAGAGGAAGTGATGCACTTTTCTCTCTCATCTGCCCCATCTTTTGCCCAGTGTTCACTTTGGTTTTGGGGCTATACATGTTTGATTATGGGTAAAAGGAAGTCTTTGACACCTGAAACTATAGCTCAAATCATAGGGCTTCACAAAGCTGGGCACCAGATGAATGAAATAGTGAATGTTGGTGTGTGTGAGTGCTCAGTGAGGAACTGGGTGCAGCGTTTCAAGGCTGGTGGCAGTGTTGAGTTACCGTCTGCCAAACCTCGGCCTGGCCCCTCAAAGAAGACATCTGTTTGTACCTTAACTGTGTTAAGAACATAAGAAAGGAGGATCACTGCAGCAGGCCTGTTGGCCCATACTAGGCAGGTCCTTTACAATTCATCCCACTAACAAAACATTTGCCCAACCCAATTTTCAATGCTACCCAAGAAATAAGCTCTGATGTGCAAGTCCCACTCAAATCCAACCACTCTCACTCATGTATTTATCCAACCTAAATTTGAAACTACCCAAAGTCCTAGCCTCAATAACCCAACTAGGTAGACTGTTCCACTCATCAACTACCCTATTTCCAAACCAATACTTTCCTATGTCCTTTCTAAATCTAAATTTATCTAATTTAAATCCATTACTGCGGGTTCTCTCTTGGAGAGATATCCTCAAGACCTTATTAATATCCCCTTTATTAATACCTTTATTAACCCTTTGAGGGTCGACAGGCCCTCTCCGAAACTCGTTCTCAGGGTCGGCCAAATTTAAAAAAAAAAAAAATTATTTTCTCTTATGAAAAGATAGAGAATCTTTTCCCGATCATAACGACACCAAAAGTTTGAAATTTGATAGAAAACTTACGGAATTATGCTCTCGCAAAGTTAGCGGTCTCGGCGATGTTTACGGATCGGCGATTTTGCCCACTTTGAGCCCCATTTTTGGCCAATTTCACTGTACTAGTCGACAAAAAACATGAATATTTCGCTAGAACTCCATTTTTTCTATCGAATGGGTGCAAGAAACCACCCATTTAGAAATTCAACTATCCAGTACAGTGGTCAGAATTTAGCAATTTTGCCAATTTCACACAAATTTCAAAAGATGCCAATTTCGGAATAGGGTCCAGAATAAACAAGAAAGACATTCCTGGCACTAAAATGACATTTCCTCTAGTCATTAGTCACGTCTCAAGGCCCCTCTTATATTCTTTTGCTTTCCACTTTGAATTTTTATTCTCACAAAAAATATAAGATTTACTGTTATGCAGACTACTGCATTAGTGTAAAAAATGGTATAAATATTATTGGTGCACTTGTGAAAGAATATTAGACTCACCAGTTGACGTGTATTGCACGCTTGGCACGATTTGTTTACTTTTGAAGTTTGGTAAAAATCGAACATTTCTGCTACTTTGAGCTCAATTTCAAGGCACCTTTCATTGTAAAACCAGTCAAAATCATCTCAATTTCAGTAATATGTCTTCCATTCTATAAAATGAGACCAAGAAAACTAGAATACAACAATAAATACTATACGAAAATACACTGCAAAGTCGCTGATTTATTAAAAAAAAATGGAAAAAGTTTTTTTTTTCTCATTATGCACCGTGTGCTGCAGGATTTTTTTTAGACTGTGCACACTGACCACATAGACTCATTCTTTCATATGAAGGCCTACCAGCTTTCTCCCACTAGATTTGAGGTCGCTAGAATTTATGAGTACTAGTACGTCAAAAACCCCTACGCGTAAGACGTACTAGTACGACGAAAACCCTCAAAGGGTTAAAGAAGCAGTTAGAGTGTACACCTAAGATAACTGCTAGAGAATTGAAAGAAAAGAACCCACATCTTCTCTCAGAGGTGTCTGTAAGAACTGTTAACAGATGTGTCTCAAAACTGGGCTACAGTAGTCACTGCCAAGTTAAGAAACTGATCCTCTGCAAGCCACAGAAGAAATGTACGCTGGACTATGCAAAGAAATACCTTCACTGGAATCCTCAACAGTGGTCTGAAGTACTTCAGAGTGATGAAGCAACCTTTGCCATCACCTGTAACCATGGGGGACGTGTGCACCGGCCCAGAGGTAGTGACCCGCTAGACCCATGCTACACCTGTGGGACCACCAAACACCCAGACTCACACATGGTTTGGGGGTCTTTCAGTGCTCAGTGTGTTGGTGAACTCATTGTGCTTTCCAAAAATCAGAATATGAATCAGTATAATTACCTGGAGTTATTGTGTGACAATTTACCTGAGGTGTTTGACATACATGGGGCTATGGTTTCTCTGCAGGACGGTGCACCGTGACATACTGCCAAATCTGTAGTTCAGTGGCTGAGGGACTGTGAAGTTCTTTAATGACTGGCCAGGAAATTCCCCAGACCTAAACCCTATTGAGAACCTTTGGTCAATAGTGAAACGAAGTTTACTTGGCAAGGATATCAGTTCCATCCTGAGGCTGGAGGCTGCTCTACATGAGACATGGAATAATATACCTCCCCAAACCCTCAAGAATTTGTTTGAGTCATTCTACATGGTTGAGGGACGTGATTAATGTAAAGGACACAGCACCAAGTATTATATCCTCAGTAAGTGTGCAAATATACACCTTATAATCTTTCATGGTATGTGTTTGCGTTTTGGTACGTGTGTGGGGGAGGGGCAGCATAATGCCATGACTAGCACTGTACACCCATGGATATGGGGTCCTATTATTTTTTTGTTTTTTATTAACACACTGGCCATTTCCCACCAAGGCAGGGTGACCCAGTAAAGAAGAAACACTTTATATCATTATCATTCACTCCATCACTGTCCTGCCAGAGGCATGCCTACACTACAGTTATAAAACTGCATCTTATCAACACCCTTCCTTCAGTGTGCAAGCACTGTACTTCCCACCTCCAGGATTGAAGTCCGGTTTGCCAGTTTCCTTGAATCCCTTCATAAATGTTGCCTTCCTTACACTCCAACAGCATGTCAAGTCCTAAAAACCACTTGTCTCCGCTCATTCCTATCTAACATGCTCACACATGCTTGCTGGAAGTCCAAGCCCCTAGCACACAAAAATCTCCTTTATCCCCTCCCTCCAACCTTTCTTAGGCCAACCCCTACCCAACCTTACTTCCACTACAGATTTATACGCTCTCAAGGTCATTCTGTTTCATTTCATTCTCTCTAAATGTTCGAACCCACCTCAGCCCTCTGGATAATACTTTTAGTAACTCCGCACCTCTTCCTAATTTCCAAACTATGGATTCTGTGCATTATATTCACACCACACATTGCCCTCAGACATGACATCTCCACTGCTTCCAGCTTTCTCCTTGTTGCAACATTCACCACCCATACTTTACACCCATATAAGAGTGCCGGTATGACTATACACTCATATATTCCCCTCTTTGCTTCCACGGATAACATTCTTAGTCTCCACAGACTCCTCAGTGCACCACTCATTCCTATGTTCACTTTTGATTTCCTTCTTTTACATACCCTACCAAACTCATCCACTAACCTCTGCAACTTCTCTTCAGAATCCCCCAAAAGGACAGTGTCATCAGCAATGAGAAACTGTGACAACTCCCACTTTGTGTTTGACTCTCTATCTTTTAATCCCACACCTCTTGCCAACTCCCAAGCATTCACTTCCCTTACAACCCCATCTATAAACATACTGAACAACCATGGTGACATCACACACCCCTGTCTAAGGTGTACTTTCACTGGAAAATAATCTCCCTCTCTCCTACATACTCTAACCTGAACCTCACTATACTCATAAAAACTCTTCACTGCTTTTAGTAGCCTACCTCTTATTCCATACATCTCCAACATCTGCCACACTGCGTCCCTATCCACCCTATCATCTGCCTTTTCCAAATCCATAAATGCCACAAAACCTTCTTTACCTTTATCTAAATACTGTTCACCTATATGTTTCACTGTGAATACTCGGTCTACACACCCCCTACCCTTCCTAAAGCCTCCTTGTTCCTCTGTGAACCTGTTCTCCATCTTACTCTTTATTTTTTCAATAATAACTCTGCCATACACTTTACCAGGTATACTCAACAGGCTTATTCCCTATAATTCTTACACTCTCTTTTGTCCCCTTTGCCTTCATACAAAGGAACTATGCATGCTCTCTACCAATCCCTAGGTACCTTACCCTCCTCCATACATTTATTAAAAAAAAGCACTAACCACTCCAAAACTACATCCCTGCCTGTCTTTATCCCTTCAATCCCAGCTGCATTACCCTCTTTCATTGTACCCACTGCCTCACAAACTTCCCCCCCACTCACAACTGGCTCGTCCTCACTCCTACAAGATGTTATCCCTCACTGCCCAATACATGAAATCACAGCTTCCCTATCTTCATCAACATTTAACGGTTCCTCAAAATATTTCCTCCCTCTTCCCGATACCTCTAACTCTCCATCTAATAACTCCCTCTCCTATTTTTAACTCTCAAATCCATTCATTCCCTAGGCTCTCTCAACTTGTTAATCTCACTCTAAAACTTTTTCTTATTCTCAGCAAAATTTGTTCATAGTGTCTCACCCACTCTCTCATTTGCTCTCCTCTTACATTCCTTCACCACTCTTTTAACCACTCTCTCTCCATTTACTCCTCCCACCTTGTATTACTTCTACTTTGTAAAAACCACTCATATGCTAACTTTTTCTCTCTTACTACTCTCTTTACTTCATCGCTCTTCTTTCCTCCCGCACCCATTTTCCTGTAACCATAAACTTCTGTTGAATACTCTAACACTACGTTTTAAATCTACCCTATGCCTCTTCAACCTCATTGCCTATATTCTCACAAGCCCATCTTTCTTCCAATAATTATTTATATCTTACCCTAACAGCCTCCTCCTGTAGTTTTTAACCCTTTGAGGGTCGACAGGCCCTCTCCGAGACTTGTTCTCAGGGTCGGCCAAATTTAAAAAAAAAAAAAAAAATTCTTATGAAAAGATATAGAATCTTTTCCCGATCATAATGACACCAAAAGTATGAAATTTGATGGAAAACTTGCGGAATTATGCTCTCGCGAAGTTAGCGGTCTTGGCGATGTTTATGCATCGGCCATTTTGCCCACTTTGAGCCCCATTTTCGGCCAATTCCACTGTACTAGTTGACAAAAAACAAATATTTTGCTAGAACTCCATTTTTTTCTATCGAATGAGTGCAAGAAACCACCCATTTACCAATTTCAACTATCCAGTACAGTGGTCAGAATTTAGCAATTTTGCAAATTTCACACAAATTTCAAAAGATGCCAATTTCCAAATAGGGTCCAGAATAAACAATACAGACATTCCTGGCACTAAAATGACATTTCCTCTGTTCATTAGTCACGTCTCAAGGCCCCTCTTACATTCTTTTGCCTTCCACTTTGAATTTTTATTCTCACAAAAAACAGAAGATTTACTGTTATGCAGACTACTGCATTAGTGTAAAAAATGGTATAAATAATATTGGCGCACTTGCGAAAGAATATTAGACTCACCAGTTGACGTATATTGGATGCTTGGCATGATTTGTTTACTTTTGAACTTTGGTAAAAATTGAACATTTCTGCTATTTTGAGCTCAATTTCAAGGTACTTTTCATTGTAAAACCAGTCAAAATCATCTCAATTTCTGTAATATGTCTTCCATTCTATAAAATGAGACCAAGAAAACTAGAATACAACAATAAATGCCATATGAAAATACAGTGCAAAGTCACTGTTTTATTCCAAAAAAACAGTCAAAGTTTTTTTTTTTCTCATTATGCACTGTGTGCTGCAGGATTTTTTTTATACTGTGCACACTGACCACATAGACCCATTCTTTCATATGTAGGCCTACCAGCTTTCTCCCACTAGATTTGAGGGCGCTAGAATTTAGGCGTACTAGTACGTCAAAAACCCTGGGTCGTAAGCCATACTAGTACGGCCGAAACCCTCAAAGAGTTAAACCTTCACATCTCTCTTACTTGTTGACTCTATTCTTGCATCCCATCTACCTTTTACTCTCACTGCAGCTACAACTAAAATGTGATCTGATATATCTGTGGCCCCTCTGTAAACATGCACATCCTGAGGTCTACCCATCAGTCTTTAATCTGCTAATACATAATCCAACAAACTACTGTCATTACTCCCTATATCTTGTATACTTATTATTTATCCTTCTGTATTATTTATTGTCAAATCTCTTTCTATACAAAGCTCCCCATTATCATTTACACCTGGCACCCCAAACTTACCTACCACACCCTCTCTAACCTTTTCTCCTACTTTAGCATTTAGATCCCCTACCACAATTACTCTCTCACTTGGTTCTAAAGTTCCTACACACTCACTCAACATCTCCCAAAATCTCTCTCTCTCTCCTCTACACTCCTCTCTTCTCCAGGTGTATACACACTTATTATAACCCACTTTTGCATCTGACTCTTATTTTAATCCACATAATCCTTGAATTGATAGATTTATATTCCCTTTTCTCCTTCCATAACTGATCCTTCAACATTATTGCTAGCCCTTCCTTGGCCCTAACTCTCTCAAATACTCCTGACTTAATCCCATTTATTTTGCCCCACTGAAACTCCCCTACCCCCATACAGCTTTGTTTCGCTTAGAGCTAGGACATCCAACTTCTTTTCATTCATAACACTGGCAATCATCTTTTTATCATCTGCACTACATCCACACTCATTCAAACATCCCAGTTTTAAAAAGTTTTTCTTGTCATTTTTTTAGTAATTTATACAGAAGGGGTTACTAGCCCATTGCTCCTGGCATTTAAGTTGTCTCCTACAACATGCATGGCTTACAGAGGAAAGATTCTTTTCCACTTCCCCATGGAGATGAAAGGAAATACAAAAGCAAGAACTATTTAAAAAATAGGCGAAAATTCAGATTGGTGTGTATACGTACATATGCATATAATATGTATATGTAGTGTACCTAAGTGTAAGTAGAAGTAGCAAAAGATGTAACTGTGTTCTTGTGTGTTTATGGGACAGAAAGAAAAAGACACCAGCATTCCTATGGGGGTCCTAATGTACACCTACCATCCGACTTACGACCGAGTTTGGTTCCGAGAAACCGGTCCTAAGTCGAACTTGACTACTGAATATCAACAAAACATTTTTGTAATGACATTATTTTATTGTTTTATTTTGGTATTTCATGTTTTACTTTACTTTTTATGCTGTCAGTACTGTATTTTATACTGTACAGTTTAGGATAAACACTATGTACAACACAAATAGTTGTTTATTTCCTAGAAATTTGGCATAAAAAACACGGTCGTAAGTCGAGTGGTCATAAGTCGAGCAGGTCGTAAGTCGGATGGTAGGTGTATATATATTTGGCCCACCTAACTGAATATCTGAAGCAACTTGTTGTGAAGATCAATTATATTTATTACTTCAGTGATGGGTCACCAGCACAGTATAAGAATTGCAGGAATTTCACAAAAAAGAATTAAAAAAATTTCACAAAAAAGATTTTTGTATAGCTGCAGAGTGGAGTTTTTTTGGCACTAGTCATGGCAAGTCACCACATGATAGAACTGGTGGGGAAGTGAAAAGACAGGGAGGACATGCAAGTCTTTAACGTTCTTTAGAAAATCAAATCTTGACACCATGTGACTTATTTTTATACTGTGATGAAAACTTGTCTGGAATAAAGTCATTCTACATAAAAAAAAAAAAAAAGCTGAAGCAGCAGACCTGAACAAGAAGAAAGATTCAAATGTCGCCACAGTGTAGCTGGGACAATGGACAATCACCATTTTGTGCCTGTGGATCAAAATACAATTCATGTTAGTAAAGTGTCAAATGACACATCATTTGAAGCCAACATTGACCAAAATACCAAACTGAGCTCTCCTGATACAAAAGTTGCCAACCTTCAGCCAGGACATTACATTGCTTGCATCTTTGACAAAAAGTGGTGCATTGCAAACATTTGTGAAATTTCTGATGAGCAGCATGATGCACTGGTCAGCTTTATGCATCCTCATGGCCCAGCTCAGTCTTTCTATTGGCTAGCACAAAACAACACCTGCTGGGTTCCAGAATCTGATCATATTACTTCCAATATTCCACCACCATCAACAGCATCAAAGAGATGAGAATACTGCCTGTTGCCAGCAACCATGTCCAGCACTGATGAAAAATTTTCTGTTGCCATGAATTAAGCAACAACTCCAGATTGGGAATCAGAAAGAAACCCAAATTCAGGCTTAAGATCCTGTGGCAAAGAAACCTAGTTTGAGGCTTGGGAACTTGTGGAAAAATGGCCCACCACCCATGGCTGTTATTGCATACCTATCAGGCATGGCACCTAGGCAATGGGGTTACCAATTTTTTAAGAATTGGTAGGGGCATAGCCACAATGGACCAATGCAATATTAATGTTTTGTCAAAAATCAGCAACATCAAAATCTGTCTTCACTGTTGTCATGACTTTTTTGACAACTTTAAGCTTAATTTGCAAAAATAAATATTGGTCCCTAAAAATACAGATAATTTCTGAAATCACCACCAAAAACTGTATAATGACATCTAAACATGAGGGTCTAGCTGTTGTTGCTCTTTAACAACAGCAATTGAAAAATGCCTGGCTTTCATTATAACGTTGCACAAGCCAAAAATCACCTTATTTTAAGGCCTGTTTTCTCCCTTCAAGGGCAAAACACCTGTCCAGAAAACAAATATCTTGTAGTTTAGAATCTGCTCTTTCTAATGAAGGTTTTTTAAGAAAACTGGTTGTGCTGCATTTTGTTACTGGTCTTCAAAAATGGCCTAAAATTCACCATGAGGTCTGTGAGGGCATTTTTAGGTACCATGAGCACATGAATTAGAAATATTTGGAGTCTGATATTTTATTTATGTGACAATGTCCACTTGGGCAACTGGCTACAATAATGTCATACTAAAATAATGTTTTATCTTTAGAGATATAGGCAGCTGAATTCAAGACTCAATTGTATGTGACAGATTTTTTTGCCTACTTCAGCTTCATACTGTGAAAAAAGTAAAAGCATGTCTGTGATTTTTTAAATCAGCTCCAAAAGCTGTATAGGCATATCTACTTACACAACTTTTGCTCTTCTAGATCTGCCACGGCAATAACCTGAACACTGCTGACTGTGTGCTGTGGGTCGGTGAAATTTTCACCTGCCTCCACTCTGAGGGCCACAGCATTACTACTACTGCATATCAAGAACTAAAACATTCCCAAAGTTAGTATGACATAGATGCCAACCTTCATGTAAAATTTTATCAAAACTGGAGATGGTCAGGTGGAGACCCGTGGTTCATTCAACATGGAATGGCCCAAATACATAAGGCAATACAGTACTTTATTAATCTGAACCTAGCAGAATAGCTAAAAAACAACTAGTTGTTTTGGCAAATATGGATGTGCTTAGACTGTAACTCTATTTTCTCACATGTTTCTTCACTTAAAGCAATTTTTCATGAGGAGCTAATTTTAGAAGCTTCCATGTCATGAGAGAATTCAGTCTGCTGGTATCCATGGATAGTGTGCTCCCCACTTCACCAGGAGGAACTTCTTCTATACATATCTACATTGTTATACCTTTAAAACTTCATCTGTGAGTCCCCTCATTCTGGTCCCCACCCAATTTCTGTCCACCCCCCCTTATTCTGCTCCCCACCCCATCTGTGTTCTCCTCACTCTGGTCCCTGTCCCATGTCCCCCTCATTCTGGTCCCCACCCCATCTGTCCCCCTCATTTTGGTCCCCACCCCATCTATCTCCTTCATTCTGGTCCCCACCCCATCTGTTCCCCTCATTCTGGTCCCTACCCCATCTGTCCCCCTCATTTTAGTCCCTACCTCATCTCTGTTCTCCTCATTCTGATCCATACCTCATTTCTGTTCTCATTCTGATCCCCACCTCATCTGCGTCCCCTTCATTCCGTTTCCTCCTTGGTTCTGGCTTCAACTGGGGTCTTTCAAAGCCTGTGTTTGTATATACTTCATTGGCATTTTTTGCAAACATGTATACATATTACTTACATGAATGTTTGTACATCTCTGAAGATGCATAAACTCACTCGTGTCTTTATTTACTCTTATGTATTTGAGTGGAACTTTAGCTTTCTCAATGCCTACTGGATCTCTGCTTACTGTGATATTAGGGTGGATAACACAGATTCATTTATTTATTTTTAATTTTTTGAAAACAAAACAATTATCTATGGACACTTAGCAACCAGTAACAAGACCGAAGACAGTAAAAACAAAGAAATGATCCAGAGTCACTGGTTGCCCCACATTGGTAATGCCCAGGCAAACACAATGATCCAGAGCCACTGGTTGCCCCAAACTGGTCATGCCCAGGCAAACACAATGATCCAGAGCCACTGGTTGCCTCACACTGGTCATGCCCAGGCAAACACAATGATCCAGAGTCACTCGTTGC
>NC_091330.1:19634713-19737213 GCF_038502225.1 Cherax quadricarinatus
ATTTCTGGTCAACTTCAACTGACTGCAAAGGTTGATAAACTATGCTATCACTTCCCTTATTTCATAAGTATACAACCAAGATATATATATTGGTGGGATGGTATTCATAGCAGGGTGGCAGTGTAACTGTCAAGAGTTTGAATCATCACTGAGAGAATGTTTGTTATTTTATTTTGTTTGGACTCTATGCTGCACTTGATACCATATATCATGAATTACTGACAAGTGATCTTTCTGGCTGTGGCTTTTGGGATATTGCCTTGTCACTTCCGAAATTGTATCTTTCTGATCGGTCATATCAAATAGTAGTCGATGATTCTGTATCTAAGCCATCTGCTAAGCCCTATGGTATTCCTCATAGCTCTATTCTTGGGCCACTGTTCACTGTTTATGTTAGTGGCTTACCTTTACTGTTGGATGCACTTGGGGATTATCATGTTAATGATACACAAGTCTACATCTGAGTTCTAACTGTGAAAGATGTAAAACTTTGTTTTAGTTGTCTTTTGCAGGATGACAAAAAAAAAAAAAAAAAAAAAAACTATGAGGATAAGACAAGAGATTCTAACTATCAGGGAAAATCTTGGGGAAGTAGAGACTGAAGAATTTGGTGCCTTTGACTGTGGTATTGTTAGTATGCAGCCATGGGATCAGCAAAGGATATGGGCTATCCACTTGGATTCTTCATTGTTAAATCTGGCAAGTTTCATATTTGCAATCTCTATGTAGTCAGAAAATATCTTGATACACAGAGTATCTTATCCGTCCTTACCCACGTGTTTGTTTCCTGAATCGTGAGGTTAGACTGTTATTTTCGCCCTCAACTGGGGTTCCCACTGGTCCCTACTTGTATGAGCTGTACTGGTTCTCTATTAAAGCAAGGATTAACATTAGATGCTATTTATTAACATTTAAAATGATTAAGTTTAACCCTTTCAGGGTCTGTGCCGTAGATATACGGCTTTACGTTCAGGGTCCAAACCGTAGATCTACGCCATGAGCTCAGCTCACTCTGATAAGCTGTGAGTGGTAAATTTGGGCCTAGATATGAGAGAATACATCTATGTGGTATGTGTGCACCACATAAAACAAATCCTGCAGCACACTGTATAATGAGAGAAAAAAAAACCAAGACCGTGATTTTCGATTAAAACAGCAACTTTGCAGTGCTTTTTCGTATGTTTTTTATAGTTGTATTTGTGATTTCTTGGTCTCATTGGATAGAATGAAAGACATATTACAGAAAGAGAGATGATTTTGATTGGTTTTAACACTGGAAATGACTTGAAACTGAGCTCAAAGTAGTGGAAATGTTAAATTTTTGCCGATGTTCAATAGTAAACAAACGACCTCACACGTCTAATACACGCCAGCTAGTGGGTCTAATATACATTCACAAATGTGGTGATGATATTAAAATATTGCATAACAGTAAATCTTCTATTTTTTGGTTTTGAATAAAAATTATGTGAATAAAAAATCAAAATGGAATTCATTTGTAAAGCCTCAAAACATAACTAATGAACAGAGGAAATGTTAGTTTAGTGCCAGGAATATCTACACTGTTTATTCTGGACCCTATTTTGAAACTGGAATATTTTGAACTTTGTGTTAAATTGGCCAAATTACCAATTTCCGATCACTTTATTTTGTAGCTGAAACAGTTGACTTGGCGATTTCTTGTGCTCAATTGATAGAAGTAATACTAGTGAATAGCTAAGAATTTGGTCGAATGGAATAATGTAATTGGCCTACAATGGGAGTCAAAGTCGGCAAAATCGCCGATTCGTAAATATCGCTGACGATCAAAATTCGCGAGAGCATAATTTCATCAATTTTCCATCAAATTTCGTACTTTTTGTTTTATTACCTTCAGAAAAAGATTCTCTACTATTTCATAAGAAAAAATAACAAATTTTTTTTTTTTAAAATTCTTGGACCCTGGTGCGCACTTTGAAATTTGGCCTCTGGACCCTGAAAGGGTTAATGAACCCAAATATTTTGCTGACATGCTTGTACCTTTTACAAAAGACTCAGGAATGCTTCTGTTAATTGTTAAAAACCCATGTATAGACAGGCAGACTAAGCTTTATGCTGCTGGTAAAATCTTTCGCAGAGTCTTATGTAGTTCCTAGACTGTTCAACAGGATGCCAGTGTCTGTTAAGAGTCAGGAATTTGTTCATGCTTTCAAGTTCAGTTGAAAGCACATCTCTCTTCTACAGCTTATGATCCCGATGATTATACTGTCACTCTTAAATATAAACTATTTCTTCTTCATCACTGTTGTTGCATTTATGGCAATGAGTGAGAGTGCTTGTGAATTTTTTTTTGAAGAAACAGGCACTCAAAAATAACAAAATTTCATTTTTTTCATTAGTATTAGTTTAGTTTATGCCATAAACTTAAAATTAAACAATGTTCTGTATGTAACACTTCTAACATTAAAAGTCTAGAATATGGGACTACCATTTGATCTCACAGTACTGCAATCAAAGGCACCAAATTCTCCAATCTGTACTTCCCTGAAATTTCCCCCTGACAAAAAAAATCCATCTTTCCTCTTATAGCTTTAATTTCAAGTTTAGTTCCTCTCATATTCCTGGGTTTTTATAGTTAATCTACTTTCTGCAAAACTAACTAAATCCAGTGTAACCAAACATCCTGAGAAACAGATATATATATACGGCCGTCTCCCACCGAGGCAGGGTGACCCAAAAAAGAAAGAAAATCCCCAAAAAGAAAATACTTTCATCATCATTCAACACTTTCACCACACTCGCACATTATCACTGTTTTTGCAGAGGTGCTCAGAATACAACAGTCTAGAAGCATAAACATATAAAGATACACAACATATCCCTCCAAACTGCCAATATCCCAAACCCCTCCTTTAAAGTGCAGGCATTGTACTTCCCATTTCCAGGACTCAAGTCCGACTATATGAAAATAACCGGTTTCCCTGAATCCCTTCACTAAATATTACCCTGCTCACACTCCAACAGATCGTCAGGTCCCAAGTACCATTCGTCTCCATTCACTCCTATCTAACACGCTCACGCACGCTTGCTGGAAGTCCAAGCCCCTTACCCACAAAACCTCCTTTACCCCCTCTCTCCAACCCTTTCGAGGACGACCCCTACCCCGCCTTCCTTCCCCTATAGATTTATATGCTTTCCATGTCATTCTACTGTGATCCATTCTCTCTAAATGACCAAACCACCTCAACAACCCCTCTTCTGCCCTCTGACTAATACTTTTATTAACTCCACACCTTCTCCTAATTTCCACACTCCGAATTTTCTGCATAATATTTACACCACACATTGCCCTTAAACAGGACATCTCCGCTGCCTCCAACCGTCTCCTCGCTGCTGCATTTACCACCCAAGCTTCACACCCATATAAGAGTGTTGGTACTACTATACTTTCATACATTCCCTTCTTTGCCTCCATAGATAACGTTTTTTGACTCCACATATACCTCAACGCACCACTCACCTTTTTTCCCTCATCAATTCTATGATTAACCTCATCCTTCATAAATCCATCCGCCGACATGTCAACTCCCAAGTATCTGAAAACATTCACTTCTTCCATACTCCTCCTCCCCAATTTGATATCCAATTTTTCTTTATCTAAATCATTTGACACCCTCATCACCTTACTCTTTTCTATGTTCACTTTCAACTTTCTACCTTTACACACATTCCCAAACTCATCCACTAACCTTTGCAATTTTTCTTTAGAATCTCCCATAAGCACAGTATCATCAGCAAAAAGTAACTGTGTCAATTCCCATTTTGAATTTGATTCCCCATAATTTAATCCCACCCCTCTCCCAAACACCCTAGCATTTACTTCCTTTACAACCCCATCTATAAATATATTAAACAACCATGGTGACATTACACATCCCTGTCTAAGACCTACTTTTACCGGGAAGTAATCTCCCTCTCTTCTACACACCCTAACCTGAGCCTCACTATCCTCATAAAAACTCTTTACAGCATTTAATAACTTACCACCTATTCCATATACTTGCAACATCTGCCACATTGCTCCTCTATCCACTCTATCATATGCCTTTTCTAAATCCATAAATGCAATAAAAACTTCCCTATCTTTATCTAAATACTGTTCACATATATGCTTCAATGTAAACACCTGATCTACACATCCCCTACCCACTCTAAAACCTCCTTGCTCATCCGCAATCCTACATTCTGTCTTACCTCTAATTCTTTCAATTATAACCCTACCGTACACTTTTCCTGGTATACTCAGTAAGCTTATTCCTCTATAATTTTTACAGTCTCTTTTGTCCCCTTTCCCTTTATATAAAGGGACTATACATGCTCTCTGCCAATCCCTAGGTACCTTCCCCTCTTTCATACATTTATTAAACAAAAGTACCAACCACTCCAACACTATATCCCCCCCTGCTTTTAACATTTCTGTCATGATCCCATCAGTTCCAGCTGCTTTACCCCCTTTCATTTTACGTAATGCCTCACGTACCTCCCCCACACTTACATTCTGCTCTTCTTCACTCCTAAAAGATGGTATACCTCCCTGACCAGTGCATGAAATTACTGCCTCTGTTTCTTCCTTAACATTTAAAAGTTCCTCAAAATATTCTCGCCATCTACCCAATACCTCCATCTCCCCATCTACTAACTCCCCTACTCTGTTTTTAACTGACAAATCCATATTTTCCCTAGGCTTTCTTAACTTGTTTAACTCACTCCAAAATTTTTTCTTATTTTCATTAAAATTTCTTGACAGTGCCTCTCCCACTCTATCATCTGCTCTCCTTTTGCACTCTCTCACCACTCTCTTTACCTTTCTTTTACTCTCCATATACTCTGCTCTTCTTATAACACTTCTGCTTTGTAAAAACCTCTCATAAGCTACCTTTTTCTCTTTTATCACACCCTTTACTTCATCATTCCACCAATCACTCCTCTTTCCTCCTGCCCCCACCCTCCTATAACCACAAACTTCTGCCCCACATTCTAATACTGCATTTTTAAAACTATTCCAACCCTCTTCAACCCCCCCACTACTCATCTTTGCACTAGCCCACCTTTCTGCCAATAGTCGCTTATATCTCACCCGAACTTCCTCCTCCCTTAGTTTATACACTTTCACCTCCCTCTTACTTGTTGTTGCCACCTTCCTCTTTTCCCATCTACCTCTTACTCTAACTGTAGCTACAACTAAATAATGATCCGATATATCAGTTGCCCCTCTATAAACATGTACATCCTTACTATATTTTCTTTTTATCTCAAGTGTGATCACAGCACCAGACACTGAGTTAACTCATAAAAAATAATTCTGACCCACTAAAAGTGAGTGAGAGTCTTTGCCCTTGCTGAAACAAACTGTAAATAGGATTGAGGTACATGCAAGATCAAATTCCTAATTCATATTAGACACAGTAGGAAATTATTTTAAGAATTATCATATTTAAAGCACATTTTTAGTGCTTTAAATATGAAAAATGAAAAATGGTTAAGATAATCTGAATTATGATGTCTGTGTACTTCTGGAAAGGTGGTTACAGAAAGTGTGATGGTGAATGTTTCCTTCTTTGGGCCACCTTACTATGGTGGGAAATAGCCAATGTGCTAAAATATATATGCATATGTTACATGAGCCTTGTCTCTGCTACGAAGAATACAAAATAGTAACAACTGCAAATGCATCATCTTCAAGATAACTTGTTTCTCATGTGTGTACACCCTCGGTCCACTATTGTATAAGTGTCCCACTATCACAAGAAATGCCTTATTGCCACTGAAGAAAATCTTACAAAATCCATATACTTTTACTAAAGGACTGAAGATATAATACAGAGGCTATCAACAAAGATTTCTGGAAAACACCAAGCAAGAGTAGTCTTTCTCAAGACATAAGGTTCATTGTCAAATAGAGTTATCTATAATAAAAGCTCATTACTGAGTTGAATTTTTCTCACTTTCATTCGCTACAAATTTTATATCTCCTACAGAAGTTGTATGGTACTCCCAGAGAACATGCATTACAAACAGGAAGAAAACCTGGTATTATTAAGAGGTATTAAGAAAATATAAAAAACTTGACAGAACCCCTAGAAAAAATGAACTAGTTAACGCTTACTAAGATACTACAGCTTACAAGCTGAAAATGTGAATAAAAATAACAGTAATACTGAAGTTGACCATATATTCATGAATTCACTAGGTATGTATTTTTGAGATACAATATTAAAAATTAGGAAAGCAACAAATACACAAAAATGCAACAGACAAAAAGCTTTCTGTGCCTGCACTTTTAACTACCTGCACTGTACCTGAAACTAAGACATGTACTAAATTTTTTTAAATATTATCAATAACCAAAGATATGTGTAGAATATAAGATTATAACACAGGATTTTTCAGATATTAAAGAGAATAATTCATTACTCTGCTGTTAAATTATTTAGAAAGTATATACAAAAAATTCGAGTCTAACTAAGAGAGGTTTCCTACCTGAGATAGTGTAATAAAAATTTTTTTTTTCTAACATATAGTAACAAAAGAAAATTTTTCAATCAAAATTAAAATACAAATGAAAATTAATATAGTAGATTCTTGGTGATGTATATAGCTACTGAAATAACATAAAGCAGGCTAGTCTCCAGGTAACTATCAGTTAAAATAAGCAAGAGGCAAAAAATCATATCAACTATTATTTGGGCACGTGTTGAAATGACTTAAAAAGTATAAGCATGTCTCTCTGCTTGTAAATAATTATATGAAAGTTAATAAACAGACATGCACTACTCTAGCATCAACTGATGTGCAATTGTTCTATTAAGTACTGTAATAATACAAAAAACTATACATTCTTAATAGATCACTTGCAAACTTGGTAGGTATTCCTCTCACTAGACTTATCTCATTACTTGTAATGCAGAAATGTGTTTGTTACATGTACAATATAATGGCCCTCACTGCTACTAAGTCTTCAAAGCAGAAAACTATATATATTTTAGCTAATAAATATTAAGATTGAAGGAAAGCTTACTTTGTTTTGACTTCACTATCTGGGTCATTCTCCATCCAAGACTCTGCAACATCATGATTGTCCAAACACACCTCTCCTTCCTGTAATAAAACATTTAATATACAATACACAGACTCAAACCAACCACTACTGCTTTTCATTAACTTATGTCAACATATTAAATTATGTCAACATATTAAATTCAATAAAAATATCTAGTATTTTTTTTTTTTTCAACAAGTCGGCCATCTCCCACCGAGGCAGGGTGACCCAAAAAGAAAATCCCCAAAAAGAAAATACTTTCATCATCATTCAACACTTTCACCTCACTCACACATAATCACTGTTTTTGCAGAGGTGCTCAGAACACAACAGTTTAGAAGCATATACGTATAAAGATACACAACATATCCCTCCAAACTGCTAATACCCCGAAACCCCTCCTTTAGAGTGCAGGCATTGTATTTCTCATTTCCAGGACTCAAGTCCGGCTATATAAAAATAACTGGTTTCCCTGAATCCCTTCACTAAATATTACCCTGCTCACACTCCAACAGATCGTCAGGTCCCAAATACCATTCGTCTCCATTCACTCCTATCAAACACGCTCACGCACGCATACTGGAAGTCCAAGCCTCTCGCCCACAAAACCTCCCTTACCCCTTCCTTCCAACCTTTTCGAGGACGACCCCTACCCCGCCTTCCTTCTCCTACAGATTTATATGCTCTCCATGTCATTCTACTTTGATCCATTCTCTCTAAATGACCAAACCACCTCAACAACCCATCTTCAGCCCTCTGACTAATACTTTTATTAACTCCACACCTCCTCCTAATTTCCACACTCCGAATTTTCTGCATAATATTTACACCACACATTGCCCATAGACAGGACATCTCCACTGCCTCCAACCGCCTCCTCGCTGCTGCATTCACAACCCAAGCTTCACACCCATATAAGAGTGTTGGTACTACTATACTTTCATACATTCCCTTCTTTGCCTCCACAGATAACGTTTTTTGACTCCACATATACCTCAATGCACCACTCACCTTTTTTCCCTCATCAATTCTATGATTAACCTCAACCTTCATAAATCCATCCGCCGACATGTCAACTCCCAAGTATCTGAAAACATTCACTTCTTCCATACTCCTCCTCCCCAATTTGATATCCAATTTTTCTTTATCTGAATCATTTGATACCCTCATCACCTTACTCTTTTCTATGTTCACTTTCAACTTTCTACCTTTACACACACTCCCAAACTCATCCACTAACCTTTGCAATTTTTCTTTAGAATCTCCCATAAGCACAGTATCATCAGCAAAAAGTAACTGTCAATTCCCATTTTGTATTTGATTCCCCATAATTTAATTCCACCCCTCTCCCGAACACTCTAGCATTTACTTCTTTTACAACCCCATCTATAAATATATTAAACAATCATAGTGACATTACACATCCCTGTCTAAGACCTACTTTTACCAAGAAGTAGTCTCCTTCTCTTCTACACACCCTAACCTGAGCCTCACTACCCTCATAAAAACTCTTTACAGCATTTAGTAACTTACCACCTATTCCAAATACTTGTGACATCTGCCACATTGCTCCCCTATCCACTCTATCATCTGCCTTTTCTAAATCCATAAATGCAATAAAAACTTCCCTACCTTTATCTAAATACTGTTCACATATATGCTTCAATGTAAACACTTGATCGACACATCCCCTACCCACTCTGAAACCTCCTTGCTCATCTGCAATCCTAAATTCTGTCTTACCTCTAATTCTTTCAATTATAACCCTACCGTACACTTTTCCTGGTATACTCAGTAAGCTTATTCCTCTATAATTTTTACAATCTCTTTTGTCCCCTTTCCCTTTATATAAAGGGACTATACATGCTCTCTGCCAATCCCTAGGTACCTTCCCATCTTTCATACATTTATTAAACAAAAGTACCAACCACTCCAATACTATATCCCCCCCTGCTTTTAACATTTCTGTCATGATCCCATCAGTTCCAGCTGCTTTACCCCCTTTCATTCTACGTAATGCCTCACGTACCTCCCCCACACTTACATTCTGCTCTTCTTCACTCCTAAAAGATGGTATACCTCCCTGGCCAGTGCATGAAATTACCGCCTCCCTTTCTTCCTCAACATTTAAAAGTTCCTCAAAATATTCTTGCCATCTACCTAATGCCTCCATCTCCCCATCTATTAACTCCTTACTCTGTTTTTAACTGACAAATCCATACTTTCCCTAGGCTTTCTTAACTTGTTTAACTCATTCAAAAATTTTTTCTTATTTTCATTAAAATTTCTTGACAGTGCCTCTCCAATTTTATCATCTGCTCTCCTTTTGCACTCTCTCACCACTCTCTTCACCTTTCTTTTAATCTCCATATACTCTACTCTTCTTATAACACTTCTGCTTTGTAAAAACCTCTCACAAGCTAACTTTTTCTCTTTTATCACACCCTTTACTTCATCATTCCACCAATCACTCCTGTTTCCTCCTGCCCCCACCCTCCTATAACCACAAACTTCTGCCCCACATTCTAATACTGCATTTTTAAAACTATTCCAACCCTCTTCAACCTCCCCACTACTCATCTTTGCACTAGCCCACCTTTCTGCCAATAGTCGCTTATGTATCTCACCCAAACTTCCTCCTCCATTAGTTTATACACTTTCACTTCCCTCGTACTTGTTGTTGCCACCTTCCTCTTGACCCATCTACTTCTTACTCTAACTGTAGCTACAACTAAATAATGATCCGCTATATCAGTTGCCCCTCTATAAACAAGTACATCCTGGAGCCTACCCATCAACCTTTTATCCACCAATACATAATCTAACAAATTACTTTCATTACGTGCTACATCATACCTTGTATATTTATTTATCCTCTTTTTCATAAAATATGTATTACTTATTACCAAATCTCTTTCTACACATAGCTCAATTAAAGGCTCCCCATTTACATTTACCCCTGGCACCCCAAATTTACCTACTACTCCCTCCACAACATTTTTACCCACTTTAGCATTGAAATCCCCAACCACAAGTACTCACATTTGGTTCAAAACTCCCCATGCATTCACTCAACATTTCCCAAAATCTCTCTCTCTCTCTCTCCTACACTTCTCTCTTCTCCAGGTGCATATATGCTTACTATAACCCACTTTTCACATCCAACCTTTATTTTACTCCACATAATCCTTGAATTAATACATTTTAGTCCCTCTTTTCCTGCCATATGTTATCTTTCAACATTATTGCTACTCCTCCTTTAGCTCTAACTCTATTTGAAACCCCTGATCTAATCCCATTTATTCCTCTCCACTGAAACTCTCCCACCCCCTTCAGCTTTGTTTCACTTAAAGCCAGGACATCCAGCTTCTTCTGATTCATAACATCCACAATTATCTCATTCTTATCATTTGCACAACATCCACACACATTCAGACTTCCCACTGACAATTTTCTTCTTATTCTTTTCAGTAATCTTTACAGGAAAAGGGGTTACTAGCCCATTGTTCCCGGAATTTTAGCTGACTTTTGCAACACGCATGGCTTACGGAGGAAAGATTCTTATTCCACTTCCCCATGGATATAAAAGGAAAAGTAATAAGACCAAGAACTATTAAGATAAAATCAAAGAAAACTCAGATGAGTATGTATAAATAAATGTGTACATGTATGTGTAGTGTGACCTAAGTGTAAGTAGAAGTAGCAAGATATACCTGTAATCTTGCATATTTATGAGACAGACAAAAGACACCAGCAATCCAACCATCATGTAAAACAATTACAGGCTTTCGTTTTACACTCACTTGGCAGGATGGTAGTACCTCCCTGGGTGGTTGCTGTCTACCAACCTACTACCTATCTGGTATATAATTTGATATATAGATTTTAGGTAAGTCTTGCTACTTCTACTTACATTTAGGTTACACTACACATGCATTTTTTTTAACACGTCAGCCATTTCCCACTAAGGCAGGGTGGCCCAAAAAGAAAGAAAAATCCAAAAAGAAAGAAAAAACTTTCATCTTCATTTAACACTTTCATCATTAATCATACGTAATCACTGTCTTTGCAGAGGCACTCAGATACGACAGTTTAGATGTCCCTCTAAACTGCCAATATCCCAAACCCCTCCTTTAAAGTGCAGGCATTGTACTTCTCATTTCCAGCATTCAAGTCCGGCTAACTGGTTTCCCTGAATCCCTTCACAAAATATTATCCTCCTCACACTCCAACAGCTCGTTAGGTCCCAAAAACCATTTGTCACCATTCATCTAACACGTTCACGCATGCTTGCTGGAAGTCCAAGCCCCTCACCCACAAAACCTCCTTTACCCCCTCCCACCAGCCTTTTTGTGGACAACCCCTACCCCCACCTTCCTTCCCCTACAGATTTATATGCTCTCCAAGTCATTCTAGTAGATTTATATGCTCTCCAAGTCATTCTAGTTTGTTCCATTCTCTCTAAATGACCAAACCACCTCAACAAACCCTCTTCAGCTCTCCACACCTTCTCTAAATTTTCACACTACAAATTATCTGCATAATATTTACACCACACATTTCCCTTAGACACGACATCTCTACTGCCTCCAGCCTCCTCCTCGATGCATAACTCACAACCCATGCTTCACACCCATATAAATGTGTTGATACCAAAACATTCTTGTACATTCCCTTCTTTGCCCCAATGGATAACGTTTCTTGTCTCCAGAGATTCATTGAGGCAGGGCGACCCAAAAAAGACACACCATCACCATCATTCACACTAATACTGTCTTGCCAGAGGCACACAGATAAGACAGTTCGAATGTCTCTCAAATATCTCTAGCCCCTCCTTTAGAGTGCAGGCACTGTACTTCCCACCTCCAGGACTAAGTCCAGCTAATAAGACTCACTGAATCCCTTCATAAAATGTTACCCTGCTCACACTTCAAAAGCACATCAGGTTTCAAAAACCATTTGCCTCCATTCACTTGTATCTAACAAGCTCACACATGACTGCTGGATGTCCAAGCACCTTAATATTATTATTACTTTCTTTTTTTTTCTCAACAAACTAGCCATATCCCATAAAGGCAGGGTGACCTAAAGAGAAAAATGAAAGTTTTTCATTTTAAATTTAATAATTTATACAGAAGAGATTACTAACCCCTTGCTCCCATTACAGGTCTCCCTCAACATTCGCATTTTCAACTTCCGCGGGCTTCACACATTCGCGAATTCCTAACCGCCAAATTCCCAGGCGCCAAATCATATTTAAGTTTCCCGCCACCCGCGAGTCCTTACTACCCTCCCTCTGAGCCCCGCAACTGGCAGCCAGCCCTCCCACCACTCAGTGTGGCGAGTGTTTTGTTTGTTCATTATTTGCTATTAACCCTTAAACGGTCCAAACGTATATATACGTTCATTCGCGTAGCGCCCCAAATTTTTTGAGGAAAAAAAAATCTTTTCTTTTAAAAGGAAAAAAGAGCATATGGTACCCATGCATCCCCAATTATTTTAATATGGAACACAGTGAGTGCACACACCCATTCTCTCATGTCTAGGTGACTCAGGCTTATTGTGGCAATGTTGAATGAATGACAAAGAAAACGTATATATACGTTTGGGGCGCTACGCGCGTGAACGTATATACATGTATACTTTTGGACCGTTTAAGGGTTAAACTGCAGTATAAATAATGTCAACTCATTCATGACTGCATATTGGAATGGCCATTCGGGCAGGTATTGAACAGTGGCATCATATGTTTACTCTTGAACACAGCAAAGAATCAAACATTTCTGCTAATAATAATAATAATAATAATAATAATAATAATAATAACAATAATAATATAGAATTGAAGAAGGAAACTGTACAAAATTACGAGGGTTGAAGCAGTGGTGGAGGAAGTGGTTGAGGCATCGTCACTCAGTGTGGTCTTGTTTATGCTGGAGTGAGCAATAGTCTGTGCTCTTCTAAACATTTCACAATAATTCATTGTGTTTGGTGCTTGTAGATTGAGTGCTACTGGAGTTGTTGAGGCAGTGGTTGAGGCACTGGTTGAGGCAGTGGTTGAGGCAGCAGTTGAGGCAGTGGTTGTGGCAATGGTTGAGGCAGTGGTAGAAGCAGTGGTTGAGGCAGCAGTTGAGGCAGTGGTATTTAATAACATCTATGTTATTAATGATAATAATACATACTATTAATAACATTTATTATTATTATTATTAATGTTATTAAATACCACTGCCTCAAGGGGGCAGTCAGGCAATTTTCCATGCACTCTCAAAAAACTCTCAAAAAAAATAAAAAAATTATGGAAATTGAGTTATTTATACAGAAAAATAGCTTAACTCTTTGGCAACACAATGGTACAAGAATCAATGTTCTACGACGTTTCTACAAGAAATTATAGTCGTTTATATCAGGTATGGTAACGGCGATATGGGTAGCGCGTCTGCTCACAGCCCATATATTTTTTGGAATTTTTTCCTTGTTTTTTATAGCTTTTTCTTGCATTATTCTTTCTAATATAATAACTGACTACATGTATTTGGCATCATATAAGAGTAGGCGGAGCTTATCCGTAGAGTGCCAGCCAATCAGAAACCATCTGGGAACACTCGGCCATATTCCTGCTCCAGAGAGAGCCAGGAGAAATCACTTCATTATTACGCTTATATCAACTTATATATCAACTCTACAGCTTATTTATCTATCAGAATTGATCTAATATATAATAAACACTATGAATAACATACAAACATGTTATATATTCTAGACTGAATAAAATAGGCCATAATATGGCAAGAGACCATCGGGAATACACCTACCATCCGACTTACGACCTGCTCGACTTACGACCACTCGACTTACGACCACTCGACTTACGACCGTGTTTTTTATGCCAAATTTCTGGGAAATAAACAACCTATTTGTGTTGTACACAGCATTTATCCTAAACCTTACAGTATAAAATACAGTACTAACAACATAAAAAGTAAAGTAAATAACATGAAATACCAAAATGAAACAATAAAATAAAGTCATTACAAAAATGTTTTGTTGATATTCAGTAGTAAAGTTCGACTTACGACTATTTCGACTTACGACCGGTTTCTCGGAACCGAACTCGGTTGTAAGTCGGATGGTAGGTGTATTTCGATATAAATGAGTTACTCCTCTCCATGTCGTCTTTGAGTAAGAGAAAACGGTGTTTTGACGAGGATAACCACTAGAACATCAGTTTACTAAGAAATACACCCAAACAAACGCGATTTTCGTGAAAAAAAAAAAATTTGAGATGGTGGGCCGGCGGGCGTTCCAGGCCAATATCTCGGAAGTAACTTATTCACTTATTGTACCTATTTCTTCCTTTATTACTTAATTAAATGGAATAATATTCACAGAAATTGTAGAATAATGATTTCTCTAATCTCCTTCGGGTCATTTTTGGAAATATTCCAAATACTTTGGGATTCATGTGGGAGTAAAGGGCAGATTTTTTTGCAACATTCCAAGAACTAACAAACTTTATTTTTTTGTGAAATAAAGATAAGTTATTTAGAGGAAAGGTCCCGAAGAAAATTCGTATTAGCATTGTTCTCTCGGCACCAAGTGTCCAAACAACCTTACGTCGTCCCATATAGGAATAAATCACCCCCCAAGGGCATTTTCAGTATATCAGTCCTTTTTCAGTCTTTTCTCAGTTGTTGTTTGAGGTATATTTTTGATAAATATTTTCAAGAAAGAGTGAAAACACTTTGTCTTGTGCACCAAAACTGGAGGAAATCAGACGGAAAACAAAAAAAAAAATTAATTGCCTGACTGTTCCCTCAACCACTGCCTCAACCACTGCCTCAACCACTGCCTCAACCACTGCCTCTACCACTGCCTCTACCACTGCCTCTACCACTGCCGCAACCACTGCCTCAACCACTGCCTCAACCACTGCCTCTACCACTGCCTCAACCACTGCAGTTGCACTCAATCTACAAGCACCAAACACAATGAATTATTGTGAAATGTTTGGAAGAGCGCTGAGGCTAATGGTCACCCCCGCCCGCATAAACAAAGCCACACTGACTAACAATGCCTCAGCCACTTCCTCCAGGCATCGTCAGTCAGTGTGGCTTTGTTTATGCGGGAGTGACCATTAGCCTCCGCGCTCTTCCAAATATTTCACAATAATTCATTGTGTTTGGTGCTTGCAGATTGAGTGCAACTGCTACATAATTAACTGTGGGCCCAAAGAAACTTACTAGTGCCAGCCCTTTGGTAAAGAAATTGAAAAACACAATAGAATTGAAGAAAGAAATTGTACCAAAATATGAGCAGTGTGCCACAGTGGTTGAGGCAGTGGTATTTAATGACATACATGTTATTAAACCATAACATGTATGTACAGTGGTCCCTCAATTATCGTCCCTAATCCGTTCCTGGAAGTGAGACTATTATCGAAATGGACGATTTTCGAATCAATTTTCCCCATAAGAAATAATATAAATCCAATTAATTCGCTCCAGACACCCAGAAGTATCAACAACATTTTTTTTTTTTTACCTAAAAGATAGAGTTACATGCACAAAAGAATGAACATTCAACATGACAGTTACCTTTATTGAAGGCTGTTGTTGATGAATGGAAGACATAAGGACTCTAGGTCACTTCAGGGGTCACTTCCCTAGCATAAATATAGATTTACATGCAGAAAAGAATGCCAAATAAATGTAAAGCACTAATAAAATGTATAAATGAACACTGGTAATAGAGGTAGTTGATGAGTGGAACGGTCTGCCTAGTAGGGTGATCGAAGCTAAAACATTGGGTAGTTTCAAATTTAGGTTGCATAAATACATGGCAGAAAGGTGGGCTAGTGCAAAGATGAGTAGTGGGGGGTTGAAGAGGTTAGGAATAGTTTTAAAAATGCAGTATTAGAATGTGGGGCAGAAGTTTGTGGTTATAGGAGGGTGGGGGCAGGAGGAAAGAGGAGTGACTGGTAGAATGATGAAGTAAAGGGTGTGATAAAAGAGAAAAAGGTAGCTTATGAGAGGTTTTTACAAAGCAGAAGTGTTATAAGAAGAGCAGAGTATATGGAGAGTAAAAGAAAGGTGAAGAGAGTGGTGAGAGTGCAAAAGGAGAGCAGATGATAGAGTGGGAGAGGCACTGTCAAGAAATTTTAATGAAAATAAGAAAAAATTTTGAAGTGAGTTAAACAAGTTAAGAAAGCCTAGGGAAAGTATGGATTTGTCAGTTAAAAACAGAGTAGGGAAATTAGTAGATGGGGAAAGGGAGGTATTAGGTAGATGGCGAGAATATTTTGAGGAACTTTTAAATGTTGAGGAAGAAAGGGAGGCGGTAATTTCATGCACTGGCCAGGGAGGTATACCATCTTTTAGGAGTGAAGAAGACCAGAATGTAAGTGTGGAGGAGGTACGTGAGGCATTACGTAGAATGAAAGGGGGTAAAGCAGCTGGAACTGATGGGGTCATGACAGAAATGTTAAAAGCAGGGGGGGGATACAGTGTTGGAGTGGTTGGTACTTTTGTTTAATAAATGTATGAAAGAGGGGAAGGTACCTAGGGATTGGCAGAGAGCATGTATAGTCCCTTTATATAAAGGGAAAGGGGACAAAAGAGATTGTAAAAATTATAGAGGAATAAGTTTACTGAGTATACCAGGAAAAGTATACGGTAGGGTTATAATTGAAACAATCAGAGGTAAGACAGAATGTAGGATTGCGGATGAGCAGGGAGGCTTCAGAGTGGGTAGGGGATGTGTAGATCAAGTGTTTACATTGAAGCATATATGTGAACAGTATTTAGATAAAGGTAGGGAAGTTTTTACTGCATTTATGGATTTAGAAAAGGCATATGATAGAGTGGATAGAGGAGCAATGTGGCAGATGTTGCAAGTATATGGAATAGGTGGTAAGTTACTAAATGCTGTTAAGAGCTTTTATGAGGATAGTGAGGCTCAGGTTAGGGTGTGTAGAAGAGAGGGAGAATACTTCCCGGTAAAAGTAGGTCTTAGACAGGGATGTGTAATGTCACCATGGTTGTTTAATATATTTATAGATGGGGTTGTAAAAGAAGTAAATGCTAGGGTGTTCGGGAGAGGGGTGGGGTTAAATTATGGGGAATCAAATTCAAACTGGGAATTGACACAGTTACTTTTTGCTGATGATACTGTGCTTATGGGAGATTCTAAAGAAAAATTGGTTAGGTTAGTGGATGAGTTTGAGAATGTGTGTAAAGGTAGAAAGTTGAAAGTGAACATAGAAAAGAGTAAGGTGATGAGGGTATCAAATGATTTAGATAAAGAAAAATTGGATATCAAATTGGGGAGGAGGAGTATGGAAGAAGTGAATGTTTTCAGATACTTGGGAGTTGACGTGTCGGTGGATGGATTTATGAAGGATGAGGTTAATCATAGAATTGATGAGGGAAAAAAGGCGAGTGGTGCGTTGAGGTATATGTGGAGTCAAAAAACGTTATCTATGGAGGCAAAGAAGGGAATGTATGAAAGTATAGTAGTACCAACACTCTTATATGGATGTGAAGCTTGGGTGGTAAATGCAGCAACGAGGAGACGGTTGGAGGCAGTGGAGATGTCCTGTCTAAGGGCAATGTGTGGTGTAAATATTATGCAGAAAATTCGGAGTGTGGAAATTAGGAGAAGGTGTGGAGTTAATAAAAGCATTAGTCAGAGGGCAGAAGAGGGGTTGTTGAGGTGGTTTGGTCATTTAGAGAGAATGGATCAAAGTAGAATGACATGGAAAGCATATAAATCTATAGGGGAAGGAAGGAGGGGTAGGGGTCGTCCTCGAAAGGGTTGGAAAGAGGGGGTAAAGGAGGTTTTGTGGGCGAGGGGCTTGGACTTCCAGCAAGCGTGCATGAGCGTGTTAGATAGGAGTGAATGGAGACGAATGATACTTGGGACCTGACGATCTGTTGGAGTGTGAGCAGGGTAATATTTAGTGAAGGGATTCAGGGAAACCGGTAATTTTCATATAGTCGGACTTGAGTCCTGGAAATGGGAAGTACAATGCCTGCACTTTAAAGGAGGGGTTTTGGGATATTGGCAGTTTGGAGGGATATGTTGTGTACTTTTATATGTATATGCTTCTAAACTGTTGTATTCTGAGCACCTCTGCAAAAACAGTGATAATGTGTGAGTGTGGTGAAAGTGTTGAATAATGATGAAAGTATTTTCTTTTTGGGGATTTTTTTTCTTTTTTGGGTCACCCTGCCTCGGTGGGAGACGGCCAACTTGCTTGAAAAAAAAAAAAAAAATACATGAGTGAGAGGGGTTGGATTTGAGTCAGACTTGCACCTGAGCTTATTGCTTGGGTAGCATTTGTTCTGTTAGTGGGTTGGATTTGTGAAGGACTGGCCTAGTATGGGCCAGCAGGCCTACTGTAGTGTTCCTTCTTTCTTTTGTTCTTATTGAAGACTTGGTTGTGTGAGGGAGGGATGGGAAGTTTATTGTTGGAGAATATGACACTAATATCAACTCTCCGGCTTATTTATCTATCACAATTCAACTAATATGACATAATAAACAATATTAATAACATAGAAACATGGAATATACTCTAGAATGAATAAAATAAGTCATGATGCATGTCACAAGAGGTGTTGTGTTGTGTTGTTGTTGGGTATATAAGGGCCACTGAGAGTATGCCATCCATAATGGTGGTGAAGCAGCAGCTGAGGCGGCGGTGTTTTCTGTAGCCCTATATAACTCAACAACATTGGAGGAGTTGGTAGAATTGCTGAATCACTAAAGAAGGCACCCTCTACCACCATCACTACCACCTTCTACCACTATTACAATTGCTACCACCATCACTACCACCTTCTACCGCTATTACAACTGTTACCACCATCATTACTACCTTCTACCACCATCACTACCACCCTCTACCACCATCAACCACTATCACAACTGCTTCCACTCTACACCACCATCACCTTTGTATTTTTCTACAAACTTTTTCATAAATAATGTGTGCTTCACACATTCTTTACCAAAGGGCTGGCACTAGAAGCTTTCTTTGAAGCCATGGTGACTTATTTAGCAGTTGCAAGCACTAAAACAAATTGAATATTATGAAATATTTCGTATGAACAAGTGAGGGAACCGTCGCTCACTGGTAAACAATGGCACACTGGCTGGGAAGAGAGGCTGAGGCGGCTCAGAGCGTGAGTACGTGTCCCAGACGAAGGATGATTAGCGAGCAAACCGACCATTTGCGAGCCAATGTTTGGGTGAGAATAACACGACGATTTCCGAAAAGGACGACTATCGAGCTGGACGATTATTGAGGGACCACTGTATTTAGCACAATATTTTCATGTATTTTATGACTGTTCATGGTTCAACAAGTTAAGGAAGCAATACTGCATTGTATTTCCCTAAAATATATTGGGGCACCAAACATTCTCAATTTTTCAACATTCGCGAGGCTCTTGATCCCCTAACCCTCGCCAATGTTGAGGGAGACCTGTATTATTATTTTTCTTTTTTTTCAACAAACCGGCCATATCCCACCAAGGCAGGGTACCTAAAAAGAAAAACTTAACTTTCTCTTTTTAAATTTAATAATATATACAGGAGAAGGGGTTACTAGCCCCTTGCTCCCGGCATTTTAGTCACCTCTTACGACAAGCATGGCTTAGGGAGGAAGAATTCTGCTCTACTTCCCCACGGAGAATTATTATTATTATTAAAACCTAAAAAAAGAGCTAAATCCAAATGAATGAGTCACCTCTTTCCAACATTTAAACAACTATTAGATGTTTATAACTTTTGATTTACTAGAAACATTTACTAAAACATTCCAGATAATGGCTGGGCCTCATCATAAGAAAATAGCCGCTACATTATTGCAAGAACAAGAACTATTTCGAACTGCTATGTATTAAACTGAGGAAGCCACTGGTTAGCGAAACAATTCCATAAGTGTCTAACTTATCAACCTGTCGGTTCACTGAACCAAATATCTTTATACAAATTTTGTTTACCTCCATAGCAGAATCCCATGGCTGACCTGGAGCTGGGTATCTAGCAGGTGGTGGCTCAGCATTCAACTCTGTGACTAGTGGAGGCTCAAAGTTCACCGACTCCACTGAAAAGTATTGTGAAACAAGCATTACTGAATGTAGCTAACAATATTTGTGAGCAGTGTTTTTAAAAACAAAAAAATACTCCATATTAATATCCAGTTAAGAAAATTTTCATTCAATGAAGTTTGGAGCATTTTACAATGTAATGAGAAAGGAAGGCATCTACAGAGACGAAGCCAGGACTAAGATTCATACAAGGAAAGTTGTGTATTAGGATGGATTCAACCAGACAGCAACTGTTTAAGTTGGAAGTAGGGAAGACAGTTTTAGCAGAAGACCAGTCGATAGGATGGCTGTGATCTCTGACATGACAGAAGAGAGCATTGTTAGTGTCGGCAAGCCTAAAACTACTTTTGTGCTCCCTAAGTCTGTCATAAAGAGATCAGCCAGTTCTTTCTGACAGACTTAGGAAGCACAAAAGCAGTGTTAGGCTTGCCGATACTAACAATGCTCTCTTCTATCACATCAGAGATCACAGCCATCCTATCGACTGGTCTTCTGCTAAAACTGTCTCCCCTACTTCCAACTTTAACAGTTGCCATCTGGTTGAATCCTCCCTAATACACAACTTTCCTAGTATGAATCTTAGTCCTGGCTTTGTCTCTGTAGTTGCCTTCCTTTCTCACTACAATGTAAAATGCTCCAAACTTCAGAACACCCGTGACCTAACCTGATTCCTCCTTTTTCTTCTTCTCCCTCTTCCCCTTTCCTCTTTCCTTTTTCTCCTTTGGGTTGTCTTCTACCCTGTGTATCTGTTCCTTCTTTATTTCTTCATTTATTTATTTCCCCCCCCCCCCTCGGTGTTCTTGCTCTTACACTCTGTGGGCTCCTAGCTCACTTGCAGTGCTCTTTTTTAGTATTTGACTGGCTCCTCCTCCTCTTACTACTTCCCCACTACTACTTCCCTCCACCTCCAATACTAATAATACTACTACTACCACTACCTCCTGCCTATATATACCCTTCCCACTCTCCTTTTCATTAGTGTGACTTTGTAAATGGTCCAGGTTGGACCAAAACGTTGTCATAAGCTCCTCTCTTCTATGTGTGGGTTATTCGTGCAATAACATAACTGTAAACAATATGGTTTAGTGATAAGAGCATTGACCAGCTAGTTTTGATGTGGGATTGAGTCTAACCTATTTCTGAGTTACTTACCTTAACCTTTTCGGGGTTTCGGCCGTACTAGTACGGCTTACGAGCCAAGGTTTTTGACGTACTAGTATGCATAAATTCTAGCGCCCTCAAATCTAGCAAGAGAAAGCTGGTAGGCCTACATATGAAAGAATGGGTCTATGCGGTCAGTGTGCACAGTATAAAAAAAATCCTGCAGCACACAGTGCGTAATGAGAAAAAAAAAACTTTGACCATGTTTTTTGTTTAACTCTTTGACTGTTTTCGACGTATAAATACGTCTTACGAGCCAATGTTTCTGACGTATATATACTCAATAATTCTAGCGGCTTCAAATCAAGCGGGAGAAAGCTGGTAGGCCCACATGTGAGAGAATGGGTCTGTGTGGTCAGTGTGCACCACAAAAAAAATCCTGCAGCACACATTGCGTAATGAGAAAAAAAAACTCCGATCGTTTTTTGGAATAAAATGCCGACTTTGAGGTGTATTTTCGTATAGTATTTATCGTTGTATTCGCGTTTTCATGGTCTTAGGTGATAAAATGGAAAACATATTACAGAAATAGAGATGATTTTCATTACTTTGACGATGAAAACGACCTTGAAACTGAGCTCAAAGTAGCGGAAATGTTTGATTTTTACCAATGTTCAGGAGTAAATAAATCACACCACACGTCCAATACACGTCAACTAGGGAGCCTAATATTCTTTCACTAGTGCACTGATATTATAATACCATTTTTACAATAATGCAGTAGTCTGCATAACAGTAAATTTTGTATTTTTTGTATGAATAAAAAATCAAAATAGAAAGCAATAATAATATAAGAGGGGCCTAGAGATGTGACTAATGAACAGAGCATATGTTATTTTAGTGCCACGAATGTCTACCTTGTTTATTCTGAACCCTATTTTGAAATTGGCATCTTTTTTAGTTTGCGTGAAATTGGCAAAATTGCCAATTTCTGACCACCATATTGGGTAGTCCAAATTAGTAAATGGGAGGTTTCTTGTACTCAGCTGATAGATAAAATGGAGTTCTAAAGAAATAGCTATGAGTTTGGTCAATTGGAACAATGGAATTGGCTGAAAATAGGGCTCAAAGTCGGCGAAATCGCCGATACGCATATGTCGCCGAGACTGCTAAATTCGCGGGAGCATAATTCCTTGAGTTTTCGACCAAATTTCGAACTTTTGGTGTCATTACCATCGGGAAAAAATTCTCTATCATTTCATAAGAAAAAATAATTTTTTTTTTTTTTTCAAAAATTGAGCGACATAGAATGACAGTTTCAGAGAGGGGCCTGAAACAGTCAAAGGGTTAAAACAGCAAATTTGCACTGTATTTTCATGTGGTATTTATTGTTGTATTCTAGTTTTCCTGGTCTCATTGTATAGAATGGAAGACATATTACAGAAATTGAGATGATTTTGACTGGTTTTACAATGAAAAGTACCTTGAAATTGAGCTCAAAATAGCAGAAATGTTCGATTTTTACCAAAGTTCAAAAGTAAACAAATCATGCTAAGCGTCCAATACACGTCAACTGGCGAGTCTAATATTCTTTCACAAGTGCATCGATATTATTTATACCATTTCTACACTAATGCAGTAGTCTGCATAACAGTAAATCTTGTTTTATTGTGAGAATAAAAAATCAAAGTGGAAAGCAAAAGAAATGTAAGAGGGGTGTGGGGACGTGGCTAATGAACAGAGCAAATGTTATTTTAGTGCCAGGAATGTCTTTCTTGTTTATTCTGGACCCTATTTGGAAATTGGCTTCTTTTGAAATTTGTGTGAAATTGGCAAAAATTGCTAAATTCTGACCACTTTATTGGATAGTTGAAATCGATGAATGGGTGGTTTCTTGTACTCATTCGATAGAAAAAATGGAGTTCTAGCAAAATAGTTATGATTTTTGTCGACTAGTACACTGGAATTGGCCAAAAATAGGGCTCAAAGTGGACAAAATCACCGATGCGTAAACATCGTCGAGACCGCTAACTTCGCAAGAGCATAATTCCATAAGTTTTCCATCAAATTTCATACGTTTGGTGTCGTTATGATCAGGAAAAGATTCTCTATCTTTTCACAAGAAAAAATTTTTTTTTTTTTTTTTGAAAGTTTGGCGACCCTGAGAACAAGTCTCTGAGAGGGCCTGGCGACCCTCAAAGGGTTAAATGTGCAACAACCACCAAGGAAACAAACATGAGAGAATAGGGAATGACCTCAGCAAGAATATACAAGAAAGTAAAAATTTATGAAACATGAAAAGACAGGAAGTCAGATAGGAAAAATGATAGACTGGGCAAAGTTTATATTGAAAGAAAAATTACAAGAAATTCTATTAAGTGCATTGATTATATTCATGAGAAAGTGCTAAACCCATTGGGGTTATATATTGCCAAAGAAATAGGAGACAATCAGGTCTGATCAAGGAAACAGAGATTGGCTCCAGTTCCTTGGATGAAGAGTCCTTCACCAGCATCAAGACACTCCTCCAACTTTCAAGGGAAAGCACATTTGCATTTTCATTCCCATATGGTTTCAAAAATGTGACCAAATATTTATTACAAGCAAGGAAAGCTCAATAAAATGAGTGACAAAGAAAAATAATTCAGATTTTAATAACATCTCTCACTTGGCTAAGAAAGATCATTCCATATATGGGTAAGAAAGATCATCTCTCGCCTGGGTAAGATCACCTCACATTTGGATAAGTAAGATTACTTCACACTTGGATGAGTAAGGTTATCTCACTCTTAGTAAGTAATGCATATTCACATCTCAAGTGCAACAAGGCACCTCACCACACATCCCATTCCTTACCCAACTGGGATAGGGTAGCAATATATATGTAGTATTAATTCCTAATACTTAAGATGTTTCTGTTAAGCTCTCCCAATTTTATGGAAGTAGATAATAAGGATGAGGATCCTCCAAAAGGTTTAAAAACAAGAGATTTGAAATAACACAATAGATTTGAAATGTCAGAAGACTACATTTAAGACTGCCCTCTTAAAAAAGTTCCTGAGAGAATAATGCTTCAAAGTTAGAGAGTATGTATTCAACTTTCAAATTCAGATTCAAGTAGTACAATGAGATTATATTTTTTACAATGATGGGTTGCAGTGCAAAGAGAGCCTCTATTATGCCTTGGCATTATGGGCTGACTTAATTCAAAGGCTTACTGACTACTTATCACTAAAGAAATTATCCTAGTTGTACAGTAGTTCTATTAATAACAAGTGAATCTAATTTACACAAACAAAAGGATATATTCATGTATTCAAAAAAGCTTTTTATAAAACATGATTTAGTAGTAGTTTTCAGTAGTTTACAGTATGAGACTGCTACAATTTGGTGAAGGGTAATACCAGTTTTGGTAGGTACGTATACTTCTTTGTGGTAATTTGCCAATATATGAGCTTGGTTGTCTAGTTATGAAGTTTTAAGATTTAGGTAATTGGTAGATTTATTGGTAGTGTTAGATATTGAGTATTTAGTCTAGGGCAATTAGGTGGCTTTTGAGAAGTCTTAAATTGATTTTCAGACCGAGTTACTTTGGTATTTTCTGGTAATGAATTCCAAATTCTGGGGCCCTTTATGTGAACAGAGTTTTTACACAGTGCGATATGGACATGGGGTACATCAAAAAGAGATCTGTGTCTTGTGTTATGGTCGTGTGTCCTGTTAAGATTGGCGAGGAAAAGTTTGAGTGGAGGGTTGTTTGCGTGTATTGTTCAATGTATGTAGCAGGCACATGAATAAGTATGGATGTTCTTAATGGTGAGCAGATTTAGACTTTTGATTATTGGTGGAGCATGCTGTCGGGAGTGGGAATTCGTTATCATTCTGACTGCTGCCTTTAGCTGGGTTATTAGTGGTCTTAGGTGATTTAATGTTGTTGATCCCCATGCACAAATTCCATATGTGAGATAATGGTAGGCGAGTGAATAATACAGTGCAAGGAGAGCCGATTGTGGAACATAGTATCGTATCTTTGATAGTATGCCTACAGTCTTAGAGATTTTCTTGGTTATGTGCTGTATATGTGTCTGGAACTTGAGGAGACTGTCAAGGTGGATTCCTAGGAATTTTTCCTTTGTGAGTCTTGTGATGGGTGATCCGTATAGCGTTATGTTAAGTGGAACATATGCAGCTTTGTTTCCAAACTGAATGAAGTAGGTTTTGTCAGTATTCAGTGTAAGTTTATTAGTCATCATCAGGCAGATATTTTTTGTAATTCGGCACTGACTTGTTGGCGAGTATGACTGGGTTTGGGTGAAAGACGATGTATGTAGTGTCATCTGCCAATAATATGGGTTTGAGAAGCTGTGATGCATTCGGTAGGTCGTTGATGTAGATGAGAAAGAGGAGTGGGCCAAGGACACTTCCCTGTGGGATTCCGACTGTGATTGATTGTGAGGAAGAGTTTGCACCATTTGTGTGCACATATTGGTTACTGTTGCTAAGGTATGACTTTAGGTAGTTGAGGGAGTGGCCTCTTATACCATAGTGTGTTAATTTAGCGTACAGCAGTTTATGGTCAACTGTATCAAAACTTTACGTAAATCAATAAAGATTCCCAGAGGGACTTCTTTCTTCTTGAGAGTGGTATACATTAGTTCTACCATGTGTATGATAGCATCATTTGTGCTTTTATTATTCCTGAATCCAAGCTGACAGAGGTTTAATATATTATGTGAGACGAGGTAGGAATAGATCCGTCTATGAATTAATTTTTCAAAGATTTTAGAGAGGAGTGGTAAGTTATATATTGGTCTATAATTATTCAAGTCTGCTTGGTCACCTCCTTTGTGTATCAGAGTGACCCTCGCTATTTTGAGAATTGTTGGGAAGGTGGAGGATTCAATGGATTTGTTAAAGAGTGTTGCAATAATTGGTGACAATATTTGAGAAGCTTTTTTGTACATAAAAGTTGGCAAGTTGTTTAAGTCTCCTGCCTTGTTTTTAAGTGTTGATGATGAGCGAGACTTCTGTTGGGTTGGTTGGAGCTAGGAATAGTGTGTTCGGGTAGGTGCTCATGAGGTAGTCAGATGGACAGGTGTTTGAGTTTGGGATTTTGCTTGCTAGGTTCTTTCCTATGGTGGAGAAGAAAACATTGAGTCTGTTTGCTGTTTCAGTTGGTGGGAGTAGGGGATCGTCTGATTTTGTTAATTTGATTGTTTTGTTTTTGGGTATCTTTTTAGTTCCAAGAATTTCGGATAGAGTTTTCCAGGTATTTTTCATATCACCTTTGATGGTTTGTAGTCTGTTTTCATAATACAGTTTTTTAGACCTTGTGAGGCTGGTAAGAGCTGACGAGTAGTGTTATGACTGGTCTCTAGTTATTTGGCCCATTCTGTACTGTTTTTCATATTGGTGCTTTGTATTAATGGATTTAACGATGCTGGGTGTTAGCCAGGGACTATTCAGTCTCTTAGCTGTGATCTGTTTAGTTTTCCAAGGGCAATGTTTGTTATAGAGGTAATGGGGTTTTTTAAGAAAATTATTTACACATTCATTCATATTTGTATATGTTTCAAGCTCATTTTGCCAGCCAATGTTATTCATAGCTGCCATAAAGTTATTTACAGCTGTCTCGTTATGTAGTCTGAAGGTAACTTTAGTAATGTCTTGGGGCAATTTACCTAGATTGGTTATGAGAAAGGTTGGGTAGTGGTTTGTAGTGTTGTCTGTGATTATGCCTGATTTTAAAGGGGGTATGGTGTTAGTCCAGATGTGGCCTATTAACCCTTTCAGGGTCCGTCCCGTAGATCTACGGCTTTACTTTCAGGGTCCAAACCGTAGAAATACGTCATGAGCTCAGCTCACTCTGATAAACTGTGAGTGGTACATTTGGGCCTAGATATGAGAGAATACATCTATGTGGTATGTGTGCACCACATAAAACAGATCCTGCAGCACACTGTGTATAATGAGAGAAAAAAAACTGAAATCATGATTTTTCGATTAAAACAGCGACTTTGCAGTGTTTTTTCGTATGTTTTTTATAGTTGTATTTACGATTTCTTGGTCTCATTTGATAGAATGGAAGACATATTACAGAAATAGAGATGATTTTGATTGGTTTTAGCACTGGAAATGGCTTGAAACTGAGCTCAAAGTAGCAGAAATGTTAAATTTTTGCCGATATTCAAGAGTAAACAAACAACCTCACACGTCTAATACACGCCAGCTGGTGGGTCTAATATACATTCACAAATATGTTGATGATATTTATACAATTATTACAGTATTGCATAACAGTAAATCTTCTATTTTTTGGTGTGAATAAAAATTCATTATGTGAATAAAAAATCAAAATGGAATTTATTTGTAAAGCCTCAAAATGTAACTAATGAATAGAGGAAATGTTAGTTTAGTTCCAGGAATACCTACATTGTTTATTCTGGACCCTATTTTGAAATTGGAATATTTTGAACTTTGTGTTAAATTGGCCAAATTAACAATTTCCGATCACTTTAATTTGTAGTTGAAACAGTTGACTTGGCGATTTCTTGTGCTCAATCGATAGAATAGAAGTAATACTAGTGAAATAGCTAAGAATTTGGTTGACTGGAATAATGTAATTGGCCTAAAATGGGAGTCAAAGTCGGCAAAATTGCCGATTCGTAAATATCGCTGACACATCAAAATTCGCGAGAGCATAATTTCGTCCATTTTCCATCAAATTTCGTACTTTTTGTTTTATTACTTTCACAAAATGATTCTCTACCATTTCATAAGAAAAAATAACAATTTTTTTTTTTTTTAAATTCTTGGACACTGGGGCACCACTTCAGATTTGGGCCTTGGACCCTGAAGGGGTTAAAGAGACACTGGTCTCGGAAGTTCTTGCAGGTTTAGATATTGTTGGTAGCAACAAGCAGTTGCTCAGTGTTTGTGAATTCAGTTACTTGTGGGTCTTAGTCATTTTTTTTTTTTCAATAAGTCAGCCATCTCCCACCGAGGCAGGGTTTATGTTGAAATCTCCTGTTAGCAGTAGGTGGTCTTTGTTCATATGTGCATCAGTTATCAACTTTCCCAATTTTTCACTAAAGTGGTAAATGTCTGACTATGACACTCTATAGATGTTTATAACTGTGAGGGGTTTTTGCAGGTCTTTTGATTTATTTATTTATTTTTCTGTCATTTTTGCCTTGTTGTTGTTTGCAGGCCTAAAATGTTCTACCTGCGTGGACGGCTTGCCTCTTGGTCTCCTCTCACTCCATAGTCCCGTTAAGAAGTCCTTGTCCGATGTTATAACACATGCAACCCAGATCTAGGGCACCCTTAGGCCACCCCACTGGTTATGCATTCTCCACTGCGCAATGGAACCTTCCAAGGCCTTAACTACGTACAACTCGATCTTCGAGGCTGGTAAATGAAGTTCTTTGAGAATTTTGTACATTTTTGGGGACATAACTCCCCTCCAGGTAATTATCACAGCTCCAAGGACAACTTCTTGCGGGTCAATAGGCTGTATGTTGATTGTAGATGGCGCCACAGCATTGTCCCGAAGTTCGTTGTAGAGATGTAGCTGCTGGGTCGCCCACCGAGCAGTCCAGGATCTAATCTGCCCGGTGTCATAGTACTCAGCCTTCCGTCGATACTGATCTGCCATAGTTGAAATGCCAGAATCACTTGCTATCTTTACGTCGAGCACGTAAGCCTTTTTGTTTTCCACATCACAAATTAGGAGATCAGGCTTACGCGTGCCAAGGGTCGCTGGAATATGTGGCTCCTTGGCTACCGCATACTTCTTCTGCATGCAGTCTGAATAAATAGCATCCACGATGTTGTCGTGCCGTCGAGCCTGTTGTCCATGAAGCCGCAGGCAAACCTGGAGAAGGTGTCCCAAGGACTCGTGTTGTTCACAGCCCTCACAGGTTGTGTTATTCTGTCTTCGTCCTCTCGCTCGCCTGGTCTTAGTTGGCATTAAATTATGTTTAATTTTTAATGCATCCACATAAGAGGCCCCCTTTAATAAACTTGTTCCATTCGTCATCCAATGATGTACTTGTGGGACCAAATGGTGTTTTTAGTCCCGCCCCATCCAGCGAACCCAACAAGGCATTTGTCCATTCCTTGAGCTCCTGCTTCCTAGTTGTTACAACCACCTTTCTCACTCTACTCTTACCTACAAACCTCAATGCCTTCAGGGTGTTTGAGTGCAACGCCAAATTCCGTATAGTGCTATCCTCAGAGTTGTGAAATGCATCCAACCTGTTTCTTTGCAATATAGGAACTCTTGTTGATAAACAAATACATCCCAAACCCCCCGCAGCTGCTGGAGCATAAAACACACCTACTGATGTGTCTTTTGGAAATTTCAGTCACTTTCTTACATTTTGCCTGATTAGTTTGTCCGACGTCTTCAAGGTATTCTGACAGATGCCACCGAGCACCATATGTATGATGCCAGGAATCAGGTGCTTATTTAGCCCTTTGAGGGTTTTCGTCGTACTAGTACGTTTTACGCGTAGGGGTTTTTGACGTACTAGTACTCATAAATTCTAGCGGCCTCAAATCTAGTGGGAGAAAGCTGGTAGGCCTTCATATGAAAGAATGGGTCTATGTGGTCAGTGTGCACAGTCTAAAAAAAATCCTGCAGCACACAGTGCATAATGAGAAAAAAAAAACTTTGACCATTTTTTTTTAATAAATCAGCGACTTTGCAGTGTATTTTCGTATGGTATTTATTGTTGTATTCTAGTTTTCTTGGTCTCATTTTATAGAATGGACGACATATTACAGAAATTGAGATGATTTTGACTGGTTTTACAAAGAAAGGTGCCTTGAAATTGAGCTCAAAGTAGCAGAAATGTTCGATTTTTACCAAACTTCAAAAGTAAACAAATCGTGCCAAGCATGCAATACACGTCAACTGGTGAGTCTAATATTCTTTCACAAGTGCACCAATAATATTTATACCATTTTTTACATTAATGCAGTAGTCTGCATAACAGTAAATCTTATATTTTTTGTGAAAATAAAAATTCAAAGTGGAAAGCAAAAGAATATAAGAGGGGACTTGAGACATGACTAATGACTAGAGGAAATGTCATTTTAGTGCCAGGAATGTCTTTCTTGTTTATTCTGGACCCTATTCCGAAATTGGCATCTTTTGAAATTTGTGTGAAATTGGCAAAATTGCTAAATTCTGACCACTGTACTGGATAGTTGAATTTCATAAATGAGTGGTTTCTTGCATCCATTCGATAGAAAAAATGGAGTTCTAGCGAAATATTCATGTTTTTTGTCGACTAGTACAGTGAAATTGGCCGAAAATGGGGCTCAAAGTGGGCAAAATCGCCGATGCGTAAACATTGCCGAGACCGCTAACTTTGCGAGAGCATAATTCCGTAAGTTTTCTATCAAATTTCAAACTTTTGGTGTCTTTATGATCGGGAAAAGATTCTCTATCTTTTCATAAGAGAAAATAATTTTTTTTTTTTTTAAATTTGGCCGACCCTGAGAACGAGTTTCGGAGAGGGCCTGTCGACCCTCAAAGGGTTAATATATATAACCGCTGTTGTGGTTTCAAGGGTGCCTCATCTAGCACTCGAAGCTTCTCGCGCAACTTTTGTATATCTGGCTTTCCCCTACCAGCTGAAGAAAAGTGCATTCCCAGGTAGTATTTATACACAGCTGTTGGCTGCAGGGATCAAACTTGAGCTCCATAAATCTCGGTTTTATGCATCGTATCTACGTACCACTTCTTTGCTTTTGGAACTGTTTGGATCTTTAATGTGGCACATTTTTGCAGATTTATCTCTAAACCTGACGCTTCTAAGTACTTTAAAAACAGCTGCAATTGTGCATTAACCCATTGAGGGTCGACAGGCCCTATCCGAAACTCGTTCTCAGGGTCGGCCAAATTTCAAAAAAAAAAAAAAAAAATTTTTTCTTATGAAAAAAGTTTTTTTTTTTTTCTAAACATTATAGGCTAAACAAAAAAATTTTTACCGTCAATACTTACCGAGATATAGAGGCGTGAAGTTTGCCAAAATTGAACAACATCTGGTAACATCGCCGACTGCCGTCACCCAGTATTTTTCTATTTACTTTTTTATGTACTATTTCTGAGGCCAACATGATCAGTATTTTGTAAGTTATTTCTTTTTCAATACTACACAATAAAGGCGTAAACACTGTTGTCATTATTTTGTTTATAGAAAATATTTACACAAACAAATTATATGAAATGTTGTTTATTACTATTTTTCTACATTTTATATACACATATACAGTCACAGGGAATGTTTCTAGAAGTTCTGCAGCCTGTGGAAGTCTTTGAAACATGGTGTCATGCACAGTGGTGTTTTACATTCCTCACACATAAAACGCGTGTCTCTGCGTTGTTGTGGGCGTTTTTTTGTATGTGAACAGACGTAACACCTCTTCTGAGCCTTTTCCTTGAAAGCAGTAGCAGGCACTTTTACCAGGAAGTGATCACCATGCTTCAGACGAGCAGGTAGTTGTTGATAATTTGGTGGGCGGTCAATTGCAGGTGTTGTTCCTTGGTACTTGAATACTATTTGTCTGATGACAGACAAACAGAATTCACCATACTGTGGTTTGTTTCTGGTCCTCATCTTATACATATTATAAGCACTGAGCATGGAAATGTCCAGAAGATGGAAAAAGAGTTTTATGTACCACTTATAACTCTTGCGAACAAAATCAGCAAACCCAATCTGCATGTCACATTTGTCCACTGAACGCATGTTGAAGGTGTAATCAATCACAGCTGCAGGTTTTAGAATGGGTTCATTGCTCTCTCTATGCTGCCTGCCACTGTCTGCCATTTCATTAGGGTGAACTGATGACAACAGTGTGACATCTCGTTTGTCATGCCACCTAAATGCCATGACGTCATTGGCAGCAAACGCCTGCACCTCACCTCTACGAGTGCCAGCATCAAACCTGGGCATATGTTTCCGATTTGCATGCACTGTGCCACACACATCTGTCATGTTCACTCGCAAAAAATCACTAAGTGAGGGGCTTGTGTACCAGTTATCTGTATATAATATATGCCCCTTACCAAGGTATGGTTCTATCACTGTTCTAACCACATCACCTGAGATGCCCACTAACTTCCTGGTATTTTGCAATGTATAACTTCCAGTGTACACAATAATATCCAATACCAGACCACTGTAACAATCACAAAGCACAAACAACTTTATACCAAAGCATTTCCTCTTCCTTGGTATGTACTGCTTGAAAGAAAGTCTTCCTTTGAACAGAATCAAAGACTCGTCAATTACAAGCTTCCTGAAGGGATAAAAATGCGTACTGAATTTCTCTTTCAGATACACAAACACATTCCTAATCTTATATAACCTGTCGTTTCTGTCAGGCCTGGTTTTGTCTGAGAAGTGAAGCATACGTAACATTAGCACAAATCGATTCACTGGCATTATATCACTGAAACCTGGGGTTGCAATCAGGCAGTCTGTTGACCAGTATGATTTCACTTTGTGCTTATACACATGTGGCATAAGCATTATTGTGGCAAAGAAAAGATGCATCTCAGCCACAGTTGCCTCCTTCCACTGGTGTAGACGTGATTTTGGTGAAAGTAATGTGTTTGCCATGGTGTACTCGTAGTATGTGTTGCTTTCCATAACAATACTTTCCATCAGTGGTTCGTCAAAGAATAACTCGAAACATTCCAGTTCAGTGGCATTGTTCCCAAGTGTACAAGATGGCCGTATTCCACTTTGGCTGTCATCAAACTGGTGGATATTTGGAACAAAATTTACAGCTTCCTGCCAATCCCAGGTGCGGTCTGCTGGTGGGTACTGGACAATGACAGGTGGTTGTGGTTGTGGAGGCTGGTGTGGTGGGTGGGTGGGGGATGGTGGCCTTTGTTGTAGATCAGCTGAGGCAGCGGCGTGGGTGGCAGCATGGGTGGCAGCATGGCCCACTGCTAGTGCCTCATCGCCGGCACCACTACCACCACGCACATTTTCCATCCCAATTGCAACAGTATCATCGTCATTTTCACTGTCTGTTCCTGTTGTACAGCCACGGGATGTACTCCGAGATGCACTCCTTCCCCTTGGAATAGCATATGGCACACTACCAGAGCGCATATATCGTCATATATACTGATGCTTCACTGGGGAATATTGCACTTCACTATCACAACTGGAACTAGTTTGAAGAGCTTGTAGTTCATATTCACTATCACTATCATCACCCATGCTCTCATCTGAGTCTGGGATTTGGGAAAATAGAAGTTTCCTCTTGGATTCTGGTACAACTGAACATGAACAAGACGGCCCAGCACCAGAGGTGGAAGGCTGAGGGTCGTCTGGGTTTTCCTCACTATTACCGATATTATGGTCATTAGTTTCGGTCAAAACCTCACCAAAACCTTGAAACTCATCTTCACTGGCACTTCCATCTGTATTAGAACTGTCACTGGGGAACAAAAGTGTCCCAATTCGCCGAGGAGTGAGGAGCTTCTTACTGCGAGGCATGGTGGATATTGTTTACTAAGATGGCATTCCCACAATGCACCACTGGGTCCCAGATTTTTTTTCTACCGCGCACACCGACCACACAGACCCATTCTCTCACATGAAGGCCTACCAGCCTTTTCCCGCGAGATTTGACGGCGCTAGAATTTGTGCATACTAGTACGTCAAAAAACTCTGCGCCTAAGACGTACTATTACGTCCGAAACCCTCAGAGGGTTAAGGCCTTGCTCAGACTCGGCTACTAACACTACATCGTCTGCAAAAGCTAAGGCAGACACTTTATGCTCGGCACCACACATTGGCCATCCAACTTGCTTATTCAAGGCCAACAGTGCTTCATTCATTACTATATTAACCCTTAAATGGTCCAAACGTATATATATGTTTTTTCAACATTTGAAAGTACGTAAAAAAATGTAGATCGTCTTTCTTGTTTTACATTTAAAAATGAGCAAAAAAAAATTTTATCTACATTTTTTTTTTTTGTTATTTTTGAAAATATGTAAAAAAAACCTAGATCTACTTTTGTAGCACTACGGATTTGAACGTCGATTTGTTTGGACCGTTTAAGGGTTAAAGAGGATACATGACAGAGGGTCCCCCTGCTTTACACCTCTACACACATTTCCCTCTTTACCAATAACCTCAGTTGACGCATCATAGTACGTCAACATGATATAGCTAATCACCAAAGGAGGCACATTATGGATCTGAAGCAACCTCCTCACCGAAGAATGGTTTACCGAGTCATAGGCTTTCTTGACATCTAAGAATATTGCATACAGAGGTTTACATCTTTCCTTACTTTCACTAATTACCGCATCCAATAGCATAACATTCTGAGCCAGGGCATCTGTGGGCAGAAAAGCTCTTTGCGCCATGTGGAGGGGAACCCACTGGATGCATCTTGCTTCCAATATCTTATGGAATACCCTAACAATAATGCTTGATATAGTTATCGGTCTATACTCTACGATATATTCACCATGCTCATCCCTTGTGCAAGATTTATAGGTACATTCAAGTTGATTTGAGTAGTATATGGCTGTTCCACCCCCTAGCTGGTCTGATCTACAGTTGTGTATGGCTGTGTAACCAGGAATGGCATAGACATCTGTAATGCCAGGTTTTAGCCAGGTTTCTGTGAGTGTGATGATTGACAGACTGGAATGAAGGAAATTGAGTAATGCTGTGGGGTCATCATAATGTGTGCTCAGGGATCTGGCATTGTAATTAACACCACACATTGCCCTTAAACAGGACATCTCCACTGCCTCCAACCGTCTCCTCGCTGCTGCATTTACCACCCAAGCTTCACACCCATATAAGAGTGTTGGTACTACTATACTTTCATACATTCCCTTCTTTGCCTCCATAGATAACGTTTTTTGACTCCACATATACCTCAACGCACCACTCACCTTTTTTCCCTCATCAATTCTATGATTAACCTCATCCTTCATAAATCCATCCGCCGACACGTCAACTCCCAAGTATCTGAAAACATTCACTTCTTCCATACTCCTCCTCCCCAATTTGAAAATATGTAAAAAAAATGTAGATCTACTTTTGGAGCACTACGGATTTGAACGTCGATCTGTTTGGACAGTTTAAGGGTTAAGAAAAAGTTTACATCAGGATCAATGCCTGTATTCATAAGAATGAGAGTGACTCTAAAACTAGATTTTTTAATAAGATATTAAGTTATTAAGAATTATGATACTTACCTACTTTTATCTTACTGACTAATGGATTGTTACAAATGGGAGGTTGGTATAAGAACAATGCCTGTAATCAAAGAATAATAGTGAATATATAACTAGACTTAGGAATAAAACTATGTAGATATTCTAAAACTAGGGAAAATTATAGGAAAAACAATTAAGTTATACACTTAGCACCTGAACAAGATCCATAATTATTTAAACAAATGTGAGTATATGAACTATGGTAGATATTTAAGGCTAAAATAAAGGAGCTAGTTGTAGCTAGAGTTAGAGTAAGAGGTAGATGGTAAAAGAAGAAAGTGGCAACAACAAGCAAGAGAGAGGTGAAAGTGTATAAACTAAGGGAGGAGGAAGTTTGGGTGAAATATAAGCAACTATTGGCTGAAGGGTGGGCTGGTGCAAGTATGAGTAGTGGGAGGGTTGAAGAGGGTTGGAATAGTTTTAAAAATGCAGTATTAGAATGAGGGGCAGAAGTTTGTGGTTATAGGAGGGTGGGTGCAGGAGGAAAGAGGAGTGATTGGTGGAATGAAGAAGTAAAGGGTGTGATAAAAGAGAAAAAGTTAGCTTATGAGAGATTTTTACAAAGCAGAAGTGTTATAAGAAGAGTAGAGTATATGGAGAGTAAAAGAAAGGTAAAGAGAGTGGTGAGAGAGTGCAAAAGGAGAGCAGATGATAGAGTGGGAGAGGCACTGTCAAGAAATTTTAATGAAAATAAGAAAAAAATTTGGAGTTAAACAAGTTAAGAAAGCCTAGAGAATGAATGGATTTGTCAGTTAAAAACAGAATAGGGGAGTTAGTAGATGGGGAGATGGAGGTTTTGGGTAGATGGTGAGAATATTTTGAGAAACTTTTAGATGTCGACGAAGAAAGGGAAGCGGTAATTTCATGCACTGGCCAGGGAGGTATACCATCTTTTAGGAGTGAAGAAGAACAGGATGTGAGTGTGCGGGAGGTACGTGAGGCATTACGCAGAATGAAAGGGGGTAAAGCAGCTGGAACTGATGGGATCATGAAAGAAATGTTAAAAGCAGGGGGGATATAGTGTTGGAGTGGTTGGTATTTTTGTTTAATAAATGTATGAAAGAGGGGAAGGTACCTAGGGATTGGCAGAGAGCATGTATAGTCCCTTTATATAAGGGGGAGGGGGACAAAAGAGATTGCAAAAATTATAGAGGAATAAGTTTACCGAGTATACCAGGAAAAGTGTACGGTAGGTTATAATTGAAAGAATTAGAGGTAAGACAATGCAGGATTGCGGATGAGCAAGGAGGTTTCAGAGTGGGTAGGGGTTTGTGTAGATCAAGTGTTTACATTGAAGCATATATGTGAACAGTATTTAGATAAAGGTAGGGAAGTTTTTATTGCATTTATGGATTTAGAAAAGGCATATGATAGAGTGGATAGGGAAGCAATGTGGCAGATGTTGCAAGTATACGGAATAGGTGATAAGTTATACACAGTCCCAAACTCCTCCACTAACCTTTGCAACTTTTCTTTAGAATCTCCCATAAGCACAGTATCATCAGCCAAAAGTAACTGTGTCAATTCCCATTTTGTATTTGATTCCCTATAATTCAATCCCACCCCTCTCCCCAACACCCTAGCATTTACTTCTTTTACAACCCCATCTATAAATATATTAAATAACCATGGTGACATTACACATCCCTGTCTAAGACCTACTTTTACTAGGAAGTAGTCTCCCTCTTCTACACACCCTAACCTGAGCCTCACTATCCTCATAAGAACTCTACAGCATTTAGTAACTTACCACCTATTCTATATACTTGGAACTTCTGCCACATTGCTCCCCTATCCACTCTATCATATGCCTTTACTAAATCCATAAATGCAATGAAAACTTCCCTACCTTTATCTAAATACTGTTCACATATATTTTTTTTTTTTTTTTCAACAAGTCGGTCGTCTCCCACTGAGGTAGGATGACCCAAAAAAGAAAGAAAATCACCAAAAAGAAAATACTTTCATCATCATTCAACACTTTCACCACACTCACACATTATCACTGCTTTTGCAGAGGTGCCCAGAATACAACAGTTTAGAAGCATATACGTATAAAGATACACAACATATCCCTCCAAACTGCCAATATCCCAAACCACTCCTTTAAAGTGCAGGCATTTTACTTTCCATTTCCAGGACTCAAGTCCGACTATATGAAAATAACCGGTTTCCCTGAATCCCTTCACTAAATATTACCCTGCTCACACTCCAACAGATCGTCAGGTCCCAAGTATCATTCGTCTCCATTCACTCCTAACATGCTCATGCACGCTTGCACATATATGCTTTAATGTAAACACTTGATCTACATATCCCCTACCCACTCTAAAACCTCCTTGCTCATCTGCAATCCTACATTCTGTCTTGCCTCTTATTATTTCAATAATAACCCTACCATACACTTTTCCTGGTATGCTCAGTAAACTTATTCCTCTAATTTTTACAATCTCTTTTGTACCCCTTCCCTTTATATAAAGGACTTATATATGCTCTCTGCCAATCCCTAGGTACCTTCCCCTCTTTCATACATTTATTAAAACAAAAATACCAACCACTCCAACACTATATCCCTCCCTGCTTTTAACATTTCTGTCATGATCCCATCAGTTCCAGCTGCTTTACCCCATTTCATTCTACATAATGCCTCGTGCACCCCCACACTCACATCCTGCTCTTCTTCACTCCTAAAAGATGGTAAATCTCCCTGGCCAGTGCATGAAATTACCACCTCCCTTTCTTCATCCACATTTAAAAGTTCCTCAAAATATTCCTGCCATCTACCCAATACCTCCAGCTCCCCATCTATTAACTCCCCTACTCTGTTTTTAAATGACAAATTCATTCATTCTCTAGGCTTTAACTTTTTTATCTCACTCCAAATTTTTTTCTTATTTTCATCAAAATATCTTGACATTGCCTCTCCCACTCTATCATCTGCTCTCCTTTTACACTCTCACCACTCTCTTCACCTTTCTTTTCATCTCCATATACTCTGCTCTTCTTATAATACTTCTGCTTTGCAAAAACCTCTCATAATCTATCTTTTTTCTCTTTTATCACACCCTTTACTTCATCATTCCACTAATCACTCCTTTTTCCTCCTGCACCCTCCCTCCTATAGCCACAAACTTCTGCCCCTCATTCTAATACTGCGTTTTTAAAACTATTCCAACCTTCTTCAACCCCCCCCGTTCCCCACTACTCATACTTGTACTAGCCCACCTTTCTGCCAGTAGTTGCTTATACCTCACCCTAACTTCCTCCTCCCTTAGTTTATACACTTTCACCTCTCTTACTTGTTTTTGCCATTTTCCTTTTCTCCCATCTACCTCTTACTCTAACTGTAGCTACAACTAAATAATGATCCGATGTATCAGTTGCCCCTCTATAAACATGTACATCCTGAAGCCTACCCATCAACCTTTTATCCACCAATATATAATCTAACAAAATTCTTTCATTACATGCTATATCATACCTTCTATATTTATCCTCTTTTTCATAAAATATGTATTACTTATTACCAAACCTCTTTCTACACATAGCTCAATTAAAGTCTCCCCATTTTCGTTTACCCCTGGCACCCCAAATTAACCTACTACTCCATCCACAACATTTTTACCAACTTTAGCACTGAAATCCCCAACCACAAGTACTCTCACACTTGGTTCAAAACTCCCCACACACTCAACAATTCCCAAAACCTGTCTCTCTCCTCTACACTTCTCTCTTCTCCAGGTGCATACAGTGGAACCTTGACTTACGAGTGCCCCAACATACAATTTTTTTGAGATACGAGCCGTCAATCGGTTGATTTTTTGCTCTGAGTTACAAGCCAACATTTGAGTTATGAAAAGCAAAATTTGGCCAAATGACTGTCAAAAATGTAAGCAAATCAGGAGAGAACTGCTCCCACAGCTAGGTAAATAGTGCACTGAGTTGACTTCGTTCTGAAGCTCTCGTTGTTGTAATTATTATTATTATTATGCCGGGAGCAATGGGCTAGTAACCCCTTCTCCTGTAGACATTTACTAAAAAAGAGAAGAAGAAAAACTTTATAAAACTGGGATGCTTATATGTGCGTGGATGTAGTGCGGATGACAAGAAACAGATGATTGCTGATGTTATGAATGAAAAGAAGTTGGATGTCCTGGCCCTAAGCGAAACAAAGCTGAAGGGGGTAGGAGAGTTTCAGTGGGGGGAAATAAATGGGATTAAATCTGGAGTATCTGAGAGAGTTAGAACAAAGGAAGGGGTAGCAGTAATGTTAAATGATCAGTTATGGAAGGAGAAAAGAGAATATGAATGTGTAAATTCAAGAATTATGTGGATTAAAGTAAAGGTTGGATGCGAGAAGTGGGTCATAATCAGCGTGTATCCACCTGGAGAAGAGAGGAATGCAGAGGAGAGAGAGAGATTTTGGGAGATGTTAAGTGAATGTATAGGAGCCTTTGAACCAAGTGAGAGAGTAATTGTGGTAGGGGACCTGAATGCTAAAGTAGGAGAAACTTTTAGAGAGGGTGTGGTTGGTAAGTTTGGGGTGCCAGGTGTAAATGATAATGGGAGCCCTTTGATTGAACTTTGTATAGAAAGGGGTTTAGTTATAGGTAATACATATTTTAAGAAAAAGAGGATAAATAAGTATACAAGATATGATGTATGGTGAAATGACAGTAGTTTGTTGGATTATGTATTGGTAGATAAAAGACTGTTGAGTAGACTTCAGGATGTACATGTTTATAGAGGGGCCACAGATATATCAGATCACTTTCTAGTAGCAGCTACACTGAGAGTAAAAGGTAGATGGGATACAAGGAGAATAGAAGCATCAGGGAAGAGAGAGGTGAAGGTTTATAAACTAAAAGAGTTAGGTTAAGATATAAACAGCTATTGGAGGATAGATGGGCTAATGAGAGCATAGGCAATGGGGTAGAAGAGGTATAGGGTAGGTTTAAAAATGTAGTGTTAGAGTGTTCAGCAGAAGTTTGTGGTTACAGGAAAGTGGGTGCAGGAGGGAAGAGGAGCGATTAGTGGAATGATGATGTAAGGAGAGTAGTAAGGGAGAAAAAGTTAGCATATGAGAAGTTTTTACAAAGTAGAAGTGATGCAAGGAGGGAAGAGTATATGGAAAAAGAGAGAGGTTAAGAGAGTGGTGAAGCAATGTAAAAAGAGAGCAAATGAGAGAGTGGGTGAGATGGTATCAACAAATTTTGTTGAAAATAAGAAAAAGTTTTGGAGTGAGATTAACAAGTTAAGAAAGCCTAGAGAACAAATGGATTTGTCAGTTAAAAATAGGAGAGGAGAGTTATTAAATGGAGAGTTAGAGGTATTGGGAAGATGGAGGGAATATTTTGAGGAATTGTTAAATGTTGATGAAGATAGGGAAGCTGTGATTTCGTGTACAGGGCAAGGAGGAATAACATCTTGTAGGAGTGAGGAAGAGCCAGTTGTGAGTGTGGGGAAGTTCGTGAGGCAGTAGGTAAAATGAAAGGGGGTAAGGCAGCCTGGATTGATGGGATAAAGATAGAAATGTTAAAAGCAGGTGGGGATATAGTTTTGGAGTGGTTGGTGCAATTATTTAATAAATGTGTGGAAGAGGGTAAGGTACCTAGGGATTGGCAGAGAGCATGCATAGTTCCTTTGTATAAAGACAAAGGGGATAAAAGAGAGTGCAAAAATTATAGGTGGATAAGTCTGTTGAGTATACCTGGTAAAGTGCATGGTAGAGTTATAATTGAAAGAATTAAGAGTAAGACGGAGAATAGAATAGCAGATGAACAAGGAGGCTTTAGGAACAGTAGGGGGTGTGTGGACCAGGTGTTTACAGTGAAACATATAAGTGAACAGTATTTAGATAAGGCTAAAGAGGTCTTTGTGGCATTTATGGATTTGGAAAAGGCGTATGACAGGGTGGATAGGGGGGCAATGTGGCAGATGTTGCAAGTGTATGGTGTAGGAGGTAGGTTACTGAAAGCAGTGAAGAGTTTTTATGAGGATAGTGAGGCTCAAGTTAGAGTATGTAGGAAAGAGAGAAATTTTTTCCCAGTAAAAGTAGGCCTTAGACAAGGATGTGTGATGTCACCGTGGTTGTTTAATATATTTATAGATGGGGTTGTAAGAGAAGTAAATGCGAGGGTCTTGGCAAGAGGCGTGGAGTTAAAAGATAAAGAATCACACACAAAGTGGGAGTTGTCACAGCTGCTCTTTGCTGATGACACTGTGCTCTTGGGAGATTCTGAAGAGAAGTTGCAGAGATTGGTGGATGATTTTGGTAGGGTGTGTAAAAGAAGAAAATTAAAGGTGAATACAGGAAAGAGTAAGGTAATGAGGATAACAAAAAGATTAGGTGATGAAAGATTGGATATCAGATTGGAGGGAGAGAGTATGGAGGAGGTGAACGTATTCAGATATTTGGGAGTGGACGTGTCAGCGGATGGGTCTATGAAAGATGAGGTGAATCATAGAATTGATGAGGGAAAAAGAGTGAGTGGTGCACTTAGGAGTCTGTGGAGACAAAGAACTTTGTCCTTGGAGGCAAAGATTGGAATGTATGAGAGTATAGTTTTACCAACGCTCTCATATGGGTGTGAAGCATGGGTGATGAATGTTGCATCGAGGAGAAGGCTGGAGGCAGTGGAGATGTTATGTCTGAGGGCAATGTGTGGTGTGAATATAATGCAGAGAATTCGTAGTTTGGAAGTTAGGAGGAGGTGCGGGATTACCAAAACTGTTGTCCAGAGGGCTGAGGAAGGGTTGTTGAGGTGGTTCAGACATGTAGAGAGAATGGAGCAAAACAGAATGACTTCAAGAGTGTATCAGGCTGTAGTGGAAGGAAGGCGGGGTAGGGGTCGGCCTAGGAAAGGTTGGAGGGAGGGGGTACAGGAGGTTTTGTGTGCGAGGGGCTTGGACTTCCAGCAGGCATGCGTGAGCGTGTTTGATAGGAGTGAATGGAGACAAATGGTTTTTAATAATTGATGTGCTGTTGGAGTGTGAGCAAAGTAACATTTATGAAGGGATTCAGGGAAACCGGCAGGCCGGACTTGAGTCCTGGAGATGGGAAGTACAGTGCCTGCACTCTGAAGGAGGGGTGTTAATGTTGCAGTTTAAAAACTGTAGTGTAAAGCACCCTTCTGGCAAGACAGTGATGGAGTGAATGATGGTGAAAGTTTTTCTTTTTCGGGCCACCCTGCCTTGGTGGGAATCGGCCAGTGTGATAATTAAAAAATAATAATAATACAGTGGACCCCCGCATAACGATGGCATCACATAGCGATTAATCCGCATACCGCTTGCTTTAATCGCAAAAATTTTGCCTCACATACCGCTTAAAAACCCGCTCACCGATTTTCGTCCGAGACGCGTCCAATGTGCGGGCTGAGCCACGCTCACATGTTCCGCCGGTGGCATTGTTTACCAGCCAGCCTCCGCGGTAACATCCAAGCATACAATCAGAATATTTCGTATTATTACAGTGTTTTCGGTGCTTTTTCTCGAAAATAAGTGACCATGGGCCCCAAGAAAGCTTCTAGTGCCAACCCTACAGCAATAAGGGTGAGAATTACAATAGAGATGAAGAAAAAGATCATTGATAAGTATGAAAGTGGAGTGCGTGTCTCCGAGCTGGCCAGGTTGTATAATAAACCCCAATCAACCATCGCTACTATTGGTGGTACAGCTGCTGCTGCACTGTCAGCTGCTGCTGCTGCTGTAGCATCGTCTGCTGCTGCTGTAACATCGTCTGTTGCTGCTGTAGCATCGTCTGTTGCTGCTGTACCACCGTCAGCTGCTGCTGCTGCTGCTGCTGTAACATCGTCTGTTGCTGCTGTAGCATCGTCTGTTGCTGCTGTACCACCGTCAGCTGCTGCTGCTGCTGCTGTAACATCGTCTGTTGCTGCTGTAGCATCGTCTGCTGCTGCTGTAGCATCGTCTGTTGCTGCTGTACCACCGTCAGCTGCTGCTGCTGCTGTAGCATCGTCTGCTGCTGCTGTAACATCGTCTGTTGCTGCTGTAGCATCGTCTGCTGCTGCTGTAGCATCGTCTGCTGCTGCTGTAGCATCGTCTGTTGCTGCTGTACCACCGTCAGCTGCTGCTGCTGCTGTAGCACCGTTGTTGGTGTGGCTTATTGAGAATACCAAGAAACAATTAACCCCAGAGGATTTGCCACCCAGGATAACCCAAAAAAGTCAGTGTCATTGAAGACTGTCTAACTTATTTCCATTGGGGTCCTTAATCTTGTCTCCCAGGATGCAACCCACACAAGTCGACTAACACCCAGGTGAACAGGGAAAAATGCCTGGAACTAGTGCTCATATTGGTGAATTTAAAGCCAGCAAAGGTTGGTTTGAGAGATTTAAGAGTCGTAGTGGCATACACAGTGTGATAAGGCCTGTTCTGGAAGAAAATGCCAAACAGGACCTACAGTACTCAGGAGGAAAAGGCACTCCCAGGACACAGTGTCTCATCAGTCATTGCTGCATCTTCAATAAAGGTAAGTGTCATTTATTCTTCATTTAGTAGACTAGTACATGCACAATATATACTGTGCATGTACTACTCTACTATTGTGCATGTATCCTTCTCTTTGTGTGTAGGAAAATGTATATTTCATGTGGTAAAAAATTTTTTTTTTCATACTTTTGGGTGTCTTGCACGGATTAATTTTATTTCCATTATTTCTTATGGGGAAAATTCATTCACATACCGATTATTTCACATAACAATTACCCCTCTTGCACGGATTAAAATCGTTATGCGGGGGTCCACTGTAATAATGTACATAATACGTACTTAATAATAATTCAGAATCCTGCCGCTAGTTGGAGCAGCTGATGTTTACATCGCGGTCGAAGCAGTTCTCTCCTGATTTGCTTACAATTTTGAGAGTCATTTTGCCAAATTTCACTTTTCTAACCATGGGTCCTAAGAAAATAAGTGTAAAGGACAGTGCTGAGAAGAAAAAGATAATGATTTCCATGGAATTAATGCATGAAATCATAGATAAACATATGCAAGGTGCACGAGTTGTATATTTAGCTAGACAATACCAGCGCAGTACATCTACTATATGTACCCCTAAAGGAAGGTTCCTTGATGTTGGCAAGAGGTTCTTGATTTAGGGAATTGGGTCTGTGCTCCAGTTCCCAGAATTAAGCCTTAGTGCTTTCCACATCCCCCCCCCTCAGGCACTGTATAATCCTCCGGGTTTAGAGCTTCCCCTTGATTATAACAATAATAATAATAATACAGTGGACCCCCGCATAGCGACTTTAATCCGTGCAAGAGGGCTGATTGTTATGCGAAATGTTCGGTATGCGAATGAATTTTCCCCATAAGAAATAATGGAAATCAAATTAATCCGTGCAAGACACCCAAAAGTATGAAAAAAAAACTTTACCACATGAAATATACATTTTCCTACACACAAAGAGAAGGATACATGCACAATAGTAGAGTAGTACATGCACAATATATATTGTGCATGTACTACTCTACTAAATGAAGAATAAATGACACTTACCTTTATTGAAGATGCAGCAATGACTGATGAGACACTGTGTCCTGGGAGTGCCTTTTCCTCCTGAGTACTGTAGGTCCTGTTTGGCATTTTCTTCCAGAACAGGCCTTATCACACTGTGTATGTTACTACAATTCTTAAATCTCTCAAACCAACCTTTGCTGGCTTTAAATTCACCAATATGAGCACTAGTTCCAGGCATTTTTCCCTGTTCACCTGGGTGTTAGTCGACTGGTGTGGGCTGCATCCTGGGAGACAAGATTAAGGACCCCAATGGAAATAAGTTAGACAGTCTTCGATGACACTGACTTTTTTGGGGTATCCTGGGTGGCAAATCCTCTGGGGTTAATTGTTTCTTGGTATTCTCAATAAGCCACACCAACAACGGTGCTACAGCAGCAGCAGCAGCAGCTGACATGGTACAACAGCAGCAGACGATGCTACAGCAGCAACAGACGATGCTACAGCAGCAACAGACGATGCTACAGCAGCAGCAGACGATGCTACAGCAGCAACAGACGATGCTACAGCAGTAACAGACGATGCTACAGCAGCAGCAGACGATGCTACAGCAGCAGCAGATGATGCTACAGCAGCAGCAGACGATGCTACAGCAGCAGCAGATGATGCTACAGCAGCAGCAGACGGTACTACAGCAGCAGCAGCAGCTGACGGTGGTACAACAGCAGCAGCAGCTGACAGTGCAGCAGCTGATGGTGGTACAGCAGCATCAGCAGCTGTACCACCAATAGTAGCAATGGTTGATTGGGGGTTTATTATACAACCTGGCCAGCTCGGAGACACGCACTCCACTTTCATACTTATCAATGATCTTTTTCTTCATCTCTATAGTAATTCTCACCCTTATTGCTGTAGGGTTGGCACTAGAAGCTTTCTTGGGGCCCATGGTCACTTATTTTCCAGAAAAAATCACCAAAAACACTGTAATAATACGAAATCTTCCGATTGTATGCTTGGATGTTACCGCGGAGGCTGGCTGGTAAACAATGTCACCGGCGGAACATGTGAGCGTGGCTCAGGCTGCACATTGGACGCGTCTCGGACGAAGAGCGGTGAGCGGGTTTTTGGGTGGTATGCGAGGCAAAATTTTTGCGAAAAAAACGAGCGGTATGCGGATTGTACGGTATGCGATGTGTGCGGTATGCGGGGGGTCCACTGTAATTTACTATATGTACGATACTAAAGCAGCAGGATTCGTTAACGGCTATAGTGCCAGCCAAGGGCGTTACAATAACATCTAAGCTGCGAACCTCTGTCCATGAAAAGATGGAGAAGTTGCTGCTGACGTGATTGAGAGAGAAGCAGCTCGCAGGAGATACCGTATCAGTTATGTTCAGTGATTAAACAAAACAAATTGTATCAGTTATGTTCAATGTATAAGTACATATACACTATATATAAACAGTTTATTATTTCTTTACATTCTGTAGTACAGTGGTCCCCCGGTATTCGATGGCATCGGTATCCGATAAATCCGGTATTCGATACATTTTAATGCAAAAATTTTGCCTTGCCACTTGTTAAAAAACCCTCCACATGCGATTCGTCCGAGATGTGTCCACGTGTGGCCTGAACTGCTCCGTGCGTGCCAGTGTTTACAAGCATGCCAGTGTGCTCGCATCTAAGGAAACATTCGGTACATTCCATATTATCACAGTGTTTTTGGTGCTTGTTTCTGCAAAATAAGTCACCATGGGCCCCAAGAAAGCTTCTAGTGCCAACCCTGTGGTAAAAAGGGTGAGAATTGCTATTGCAAGCAGTGCTGGTGACTATTACAATGACAATGTTGTGGCCCATTTTAGACAAATCCTAAAGAAACAGGAGGTACAGAGCTCTATGGGCAGATTTGTTGTGCGACAGAGGTCCAGTGACTCTCAAGCTGGTCCTAGTGGCATTAAAAGAAGAAGGGAAGTAATCCCAGAAAAAGGACTTGCTACCTCAAGTCCTAATGGAAGGGGATTCCCTTTTTAAACATTAACAACTTCAACACTCTCCCCTCCTCCCATCCCATCAATCATCACCAGATCTTCATTAAAGGTAAGTGTCATGTATTCTATTGTTAGTAGAGTACTACAAACTGTGCATGTCTTCTTCAGTTTGTGTGCATTAAACTTAATATTTCATGTGGTAAAATTTTTTTTTTCATACTTTTGGGTGTCTTGCACAGATTAATTCGATTTCCATTATTTCTTATAAGGAAAATTAATTCGCCTTTCGATAATTTCGGTATTCGATGAGCTCTCAGGAACGGATTAATATCGATAATATACGATATTTTCAGTGATTTCCTTAGAAAAATAGTGATCTATTGCAGTTAGCCTCAAAAATACTCTGTTTTCTCTTACAATAAGAGCACGGGAAGATACTCTCAGTATGATAAATTAGACACATGTGCAACTCTTGGGTATCTTTATTGAGGAAATGTTTCGCCACACAGTGGCTTCATCAGTCCAAACGTTCTTCAAGTTTCTCCTACGTTTGAACTGATGAAGCCACTGTGTGGCGAAACGTTTCCTCAATAAAGATACCCAAGAGTTGCACATGTGTCTACTTTATCAACATGTCAGTTCTCTGAACCATTCATCTACATACTCTCAGTATATACACGAAGGAAATGGCGGACATATTCGCCGCTGCCTCTGCTACTGTATTATGGCCTACTTTATTAATTCTAGAGTATATATCATGTTTCTGTGTTAATTATATTGTTTATTATGTCATATTAGATGAATTGTGATAGACAACTAAGCTGTATAGTTGATAATAGCATCATATTCAAGTATTTTTTTCTTGGCTCTCCAGAGTTCAGGAACGGATTAATGGCTTTTCAAGTAATTTAAATGAGGAAATTTAATTTGATATACGAGTAAATTGAGTTACGAGCTATCTCCTGGAACGGATTAAACTCGTAAGTCAAGGTTCCACTGTATATGCTTACTATAATCCACTTTTCACATCCAACCTTTATTTTACTCCACATAATCCCTGAATTAATACATTTATACTCCCTCTTTTCCTGCCATAGCTTATCCTTCAACATTATTGCTAGTCCTTCTTTAGCTCTAACTCTGTTTGAAACCCCTGACCTAATCCCATTTACTTCTCTCCACTGAAACTCTCCTACCCCCTTCAGCTTTGTTTCACTTAAAACCAGGACATCCAGCTTCTTCTCATTCATAGCATCCACAATCATCTCTATCATTCACACAACATCCACCCACATTCAGACTTCCCACTTTGACAATTTTCTTCTTCTTCCTTTCAGTAATCTGTGCAGGAAAAGAGGTTACTAGCCCACTGTTCCCGGCATTTTAATTGACTTTTACACGCATGGCTTACGGAGGAAAGTTTCTTATTCCACTTCCCATTTCACAGCAGAGATTCAAGAAATCTCCAATTAAATATATATATTTTCCCAAATAATCTTTTCACTGTTAATTCTGGTACTAGGTATTTTTTTTTTTTTCAACAAGTCGGCCGTCTCCCACCGAGGCAGGGTGACCCAAAAAAGAAAGAAAATCCCCAAAAAGAAAATACTTTCATCATCATTCAACACTTTCACCACACTCACACATTATCACTGTTTTTGCAGAGGTGCTCAGAATACAACAGTTCAGAAGCATATACGTATAAAGATACACAACATATCCCTCCAAACTGCCAATATCCCAAACCCCTCCTTTAAAGTGCAGACATTGTACTTCCCATTTCCAGGACTCGAGTCCGACTATATGAAAATAACCATTTCCCTGAATCCCTTCACTAAATATTACCCTGCTCACACTCCAACAGATCGTCAGGTCCCAAGTACCATTCGTCTCCATTCACTCCTATCTAACATGCTCACGCACGCTTGCTGGAAGTCCAAGCCCCTTGCCCACAAAACCTCCTTTACCCCCTCTCTCCAACCCTTTCGAAGACGACCCCTACCCCTTCTTCCTTCCCCTATAGATTTATATGCTTTCCATGTCATTCTACTTTGATCCATTCTCTCTAAATGACCAAACCACCTCGACAACCCCTCTTCTGCCCTCTGACTAATGCTTTTATTAACTCCACACCTTCTCCTAATTTCCACACTCCGAATTTTCTGCGTAATATTTACACCACACATTGCCCTTAGACAGGACATCTCCACTGCCTCCAACCGTCTCCTTGCTGTTGCATTTACCACCCAAGCTTCACATCCATGTAAGTGTTGGCACTATTATACTTTCATACATTCCCTTCTTTGCCTCCATAGATAACGTTTTTTGACTCCACATATACCTCAACACACCACTCACCTTTTTTCCCTCATCAATTCTATGATTAACCTCATCCTTCATAAATCCATCCGCTGACACGTCAACTCCCAAGTATCTGAAAACATTCACTTCTTCCATATTCCTCCTCCCCTATTTGATATCCAATTTTTCTTTATCTAAATCATTTGATACCCTCATCACCTTACTCTTTTCTATGTTCACTTTCAACTTTCTACCTTTACACACATTCCCAAACTCATCCACTAACCTTTGCAATTTTTCTTTAGAATCTCCCATAAGCACAGTATCATCAGCAAAAAGTAACTGTCAATTCCCATTTTGAATTTGATTCCCCATAATTTAATCCCACCCCTCTTCCGAACACCCTAGCATTTACTTCTTTTACAACCCCATCTATAAATATATTAAACAACCATGGTGACATTACACATCCCTGTCTAAGACCTACTTTTACCGGGAAGTAATCTCCCTCTCTTCTACACACCCTAACCTGAGCCTCACTATCCTCATAAAAACTCTTAGCATTTAGTAACTTACCACCTATTCCATATACTTGCAACATCTGTCACATTGCTCCTCTATCCACTCTATCATATGCCTTTTCTAAATCCATAAATGCAATAAAAACTTCCCTACCTTTATCTAAATACTGTTCACATATATGCTTCAATGTAAACACTTGATCTACACATCCCCTACCCACTCTGAAGCCTCCCTGCTCATCCGCAATCCTACATTCTCTCTTACCTCTAATTCTTTCAATTATAACCCTACCGTATACTTTTCCTGGTATACTCAGTAAACTACTAGGTATATATAAGTAAAAATCATTGAGCTTTCAAATTTACACTTATCTGCCATTTTAGGCCTAACCTTCAAACAATTTGTAGGATCATGAGTGACATGATTAGTTTCAAGACTTTTCCTATTATCACAGTCTGGCCTGGTATCAGTTTTCTCTGTTAACATACTGCTTGTATAATTTGGCTGTTGCTGTTGGTGACCCATCACAGCTTGGTTTACCTGGGACTTAACAAGAGGTAGAAATCTATTTTTTTTTTTTTAACATCTACACTTGTTCTGGCAATATTTCTGATATCTACAGTGGTCCCTCAATAATCGTCCATAATCCGTTCCTGAAAGTGGGACTATTATCGAAATGGACGATTTTCGATCAATTTTCCCCATAAGAAATAATGTAAATCCAATTAATTCGTTCCAGACACCCAGAAGTATCAACAACAATTTTTTTTTTACCTAAAAGATAGATTTACATGCACAAAAGAATGAACATTCAACATGACAGCTACCTTTATTGAAGGCTTTTGTTGATGAATGGAAGACAGGGAGGAGGAGAGAGGGAAGAGAGGTTATTTGGAAGGGGAATCCCCCTCCATAAGGACTCTAGGGCACTAATAAAATGTATAAATGAACATTGGTAATAGGGGTAGTTGATGAGTGGAACGGTCTGCCTAGTAGGATGATCGAAGCTAAAACATTGGGTAGTTTCAAATTTAGGTTGGATAAATACACAAGATTCTAAAGAAAAATTGCAAAGGTTAGTGGATGAGTTTGGGAATGTATGTAAAGGTAGAAAGTTGAAAGTGAACATAGAAAAGAGTAAGGTGATGAGGGTGTCAAATGATTTAGATAAAGTAAAATTGGATATCAAATTGGGGAGGAGGAGTATGGAAGAAGTGAATGTTTTCAGATACTTGGGAGTTGACGTGTTGGTGGATGGATTTATGAAGGATGAGGTTAATCATAGAATTGATGAGGGAAAAAAGGTGAGTGGTGTGTTGAGGTATATGTGGAGTCAAAAAACGTTATCTATGGAGGCAAAGAAGGGAATGTATGAAAGTATAGTAGTACCAACACTCTTATATGGGTGTGAAGCTTGGGTGGTAAATGCAGCAGCGAGGAGACGGTTGGAGGCAGTGGAGATGTCCTGTTTAAGGGCAATGTGTGGTGTAAATATTATGTAGAAAATTCGGAGTGTGGAAATTAGGAAAAGGTGTGGAGTTAATAAAAGTATTAGTCAGAGGGCAGAAGAGGGGTTGTTGAGGTGGTTTGGTCATTTAGAGAGAATGGATCAAAGTAGAATGACATGGAAAGCATATGTTAGGTAAGACACATATGCAACAGTTAGGTATCTTTATTACGTAAAGATACCTAAACTGTTGCATATGTGTCTTACCTAACAATCTGTCGGTATTTCATACCATTTTAATGTTCATGGAAAGCATATAAATCTATAGGGGAAGGAAGGCGGGGTAGGGGTCGTCCTCGAAAGGGTTGGAGAGAGGGGGTAAAGGAGGTTTTGTGGGCAAGGGGCTTGGACTTCCAGCAAGCGTGCGTGAGCATGTTAGATAGGAGTGAATGGAGACGAATGGTACTTGGGACCTGACGATCTGTTGGAGTGTGAGCAGGGTAATATTTAGTGAAGGGATTCAGGGAAACCGGTTATTTTCATATAGTCGGACTTGAGTCCTGGAAATGGGAAGTACAATGCCTGCACTTTAAAGGAGGGGTTTGGGATATTGGCAGTTTGGAGGGATATGTTGTGTATCTTCATATGCGTATGCTTCTAAACTGTTGTATTCTGAGCACCTCTGCAAAAACAGTGATAATGTGCGAGTGTGGTGAAAGTGTTGAATGATGATGAAAGTATTTTCTTTCTTTTTTGGGTCACCTTGCCTCGGTGGGAGACGGCCGACTTGTTGGAAAAAAAAAAAAAAAAAAAATACACGAGTGAGAGGGGTTGGATTTGAGTCAGACTTGCACCTGAGCTTATTGCCTGGGTAGCATCTGTTCTGTTAGTGGGTTGGATTTTGTGAAGGATCGGCCTAGTATGGGCCAACAGGCTTATTGCAGTGTTCCTCCTTTCCAATTTTCTAAAAGCTATGGCTTGGGTAGTTTCAAATTTAGGTTGGATAAATACACGAATGAAAGGGGTTGGATTTGAGTCGGACTTGCACCTGAGTTTATTGCTTGGGTAGCATTTGTTCTGTTAGTGGGTTGGATTTGTGAAGAACCGGCCTAGTATGGGCCAGCAGGCCTGTTCCAGTGTTCCTACTTTCTTAAGTTCTTATTTAACATCACACTTACCAGTAGGGTGATCGAGGCTAGGGCCTTGGGTAGCTTTAAGAAGAGAATGGACAAATATATGAGTTGGAGGAGCTGAGTTTGATTTGTGTCATTGGGTACGGGAGTAAATTCTTGGGTAGCTTTGGGTAGAGGTCATTTTGATAAGGACCTGCCTTGTATGGGCCAGTAGACCTACAGTGTTCTTCCATTATGTTCTTACTGGCTATTTGTTTGTGTGAGGGAGGGATGGCAAGTTTATTGTTGGAGAATATGACACTAATATCAACTCTATGGCTTATTTATCTATCACAATTCAACTAATATGACATAATAAACAATATTAATAACATAGAAACATGGAATATACTCTAGAATGAATAAAATAAGTCATTACGTATGTCACGAGAGGTGTTGTGTTGTGTTTTTGTTGGGTATATAAGGGCCACTGAGTATAAGCCGTCCATAATGGTGGTGAGGCGGCGGTGTTTTCTGTAGCCCTATATAACTCCAACAACATTGGAGGAGTTGGTAGAATCGCTGAATCACTAAAGAAGGAACCCTCTACCACCATCACTACGACCTTCTACCACTATTACAACTGTTACCACCATCACTACTACCTTCTACCACCATCACTACCACCAAAGAAAGCTTCTAGTGCCAGCCCTTTGGTAAAGAATGTGAGAAACACATAATTTATGAAAAAGTCCCAAATGAGTGGATAGAGTTATCAGAGCTTATTTCTTGGGTAGCATTGAGGACTGGGTTGGGAAAATGTTTCGTTAGTGGGATGAATTGTAAAGAACCTGCCGAGCATGGGCCAACAGGCCTGCTGCAGTGATCCTCCTTTCTTATTTCTTATGTTCTTACGTTCTTATGTTCATCAACCACTATCACAACTGCTTCCACTCTACCACCACCATGTTTGTATTTTTCTACAAACTTTTTCATAAATTGTGTGTTTCTCACATTCTTTACCAAAGGGCTGGCACTAGAAACTTTCTTTGCAGCCATGGTAGCTTATTTAGCACTTGCAAGCACTAAAATCAATGGAATATTATGAAATATTTCGTAGGAGCATGTGAGGGGACCGTCACTCACTGGTAAACAATGGCACACTGACTGGGAAGGCAGGCCCAGGCGGCTCAGAGCGTGAGTACCCGTCCCGGACGAAGAACGATTAGCGAGTTAATGGACCATTTGCGAGCCAATATTTAAACGAAAAAACAGGACTATTTCCGAAATGGAATACTTTCAGGCTGGACGATTATTGAGGGACCACTGTACTAGTAGTAGCCTGGATAATCTTGAACCACAAATTATGCCCATGGCACCCCTACTTTTCGCTGCATCTATTATACACTTTCCCCATATTTCTCAAGCTCGTCTCTACTAAAAAAAAAAAAAAAAAAAAAAAAAAAAAAATACATGATGCCACAAGCAGTGCCTTTTTACCTATGTCCATACAGTATAACATCCTGAAACACATAACAGAAAACTAAATTTGTTAAAAAATAATTAGTGAAATGATAAGATTTCAGGGCTAAGCCTATCCTAGTACTCCTTGAAGGTTTAACCCTTTAACTGTCCAAATATAGATCTATGTTCTTACTACTAGCATTCAAAATGAAGATCAATGTTTTATTTTTCCTGCCTTTATATTTGGCATTAGAGGCCTGATAGGCCTAGGCAGTATAGAATGGGTCTTAGCACTCAGTGTGCACAGTCACAGTATAGCATTTAGACTTTTTTTTTGGATTATCCTAGGTAATTTACACTGTATGACTGTACTTATGTGTACCTGTACCTAAATAAACTTAGTCTTCGATTCTGTTCAAGGGATGCCTGTGCTTCAAGAAATATATACAAAGCAAACATAATTGCTTGAATGACAGGGGTCCCTTGAACAGAATTAAGGACTAAGTAAGTTTATTTATGCACAGTTATCATACATAGTATAAGTTACCTAGGATAACCCAAAAAAGCCAAAGTGCTGTTCACCATTACTGTGGTGAATAAAACACATTTTGGAAACAGTTGTATGTTTCCACTTGTGAAGATGTGACAATTCTGCAACTTGTTTAAGACCTGTTCGAAAGTCTAGCTTACGATCAGGTTCATGAATGGCTCTCTCTTTGAGACAGAGAGGGAAACAAGTGGAGAGAGACAGAGGCAGAGAGAGGCAGACAGAGAGACAGGTAGACAGACAGAAATAGGCAGACACAAACATAGACAAGAGACAGTCATGCTTGTGTGTGGAACAGTGAGAACAAACAGAAAACATGCCAAGGCTCACTGGGGGCAGTGCTGATGGTACAGCAATGTTGAGTGACTGCACCATCAACAATTTAGAGTGCCACTCTGTCTGACACTGCTTCAACAAATTTCATATACTCCAGCACTTCTAAAAGAAACATTGCTGGGACCTATAAATAATTTGTATATATTTCTAGACAATAGTATATGACCAAGGCAGGTGAACATGTTCACCTGTCAATGTGTCTGTGACTGTTTCACTACTACATCCATACCTAATATTTATGTAAGAACAAAGACTGGCTATAATATCACAAGATCTACTATAAATTGCAATTATCAGAACATAAAACATAAAAAATACATAAACTAAAAAAAAAAAAAAAGTTAAATTAGCAACATTTCTGCAAATGGCAGGCCTCCATGTTGCCATCAGGTGAGCATCCAATGCCAACTTTGCTGCCTTGTATCTAAATAAGCACTGGGAATAATTTTTTTGTTTTTGGTCTTATTACAAACAGAAAATTGCCCTCTGTTTTAAAAACTTATTTTTTTTAATATTCGGAGCACTAGCAGTAAAATTGTATATCTACATTCGGACAGTTCAAGGATTAAAGAAGTGGGATCCTCTGCACACCTTGGTCATTAACCCTTTCATTATCAGTCCTTTAATTTTACGGCTTCGAAGCCAGTGTCGGTTATGTAATACTAAACCAAAATTCAAGCAGCTTCCAATCTTGCAGGAGAAAGCTGGTAGGCCTACATATGAGAGAATGGGTCTGAGTGGTCAGTGTGCACAGAAAAAAAAAACCTGCAGCATGCAGTGCATGAGAAAAAACTGCAATCGTGTTTTTGGTTTAAAACAGCGACTTTGCGGTGTATTTTTGTATGGTATTTATTGTTATATTCTCATTTTCTTGGTCTCATTTGATAGAATGGAAGATATACAGAAATAGAGATGATTTTGATTGGTTTACAGAACAAGAGTAGCTTAAAAGTGAGCTCAAAGTAGTGGAAATGTTCGATTTTTGACAATGTTCATTTAGACTATGCTGCTCAGTTCTGGTCACCGTATTACAGAATGGATATAAATGCTCTGGAAAATGTACAGAGGATGATGACAAAGATGATCCCATGTATCAGAAATCTTCCCTATGAGGATAGACTGAGGGCCCTGAATCTGCACTCTCTCAAAAGGCGTAGAATTAGGGGGGATATGATCGAGGTGTATAAATGGAAAACAGGATTAAATAAAGGGGATGTAAATAGCGTGCTGAAAATTTCCAGCCAAGACAGGACTCGCAGCAATGGTTTCAAGTTGGAAAAATTCAGATTCAGGAAGGATATAGGAAAGCACTGGTTTAGTAATAGAGTTGTGGATGAGTGGAACAAACTCCCGAGTACAGTTATTCAGGCTAAAACGTTGTGTAGTTTTAAAAATAGGTTAGATAAATACATGAGTGGGTGTGGGTGGGTGTGAGTTGGACCTGACTAGCTTGTGCTGCTGGGTCTGGTGCAGTGCTCCTTCCTTGAGTGGAGGTGACCAGACTAGGCTAATCGGGGGGGGGGTGGGGTCATTGGTCTAATCCGGGGAAAGGGGGGGCATGTACCTGAAACGCATGGGTCAGTAGGCCTGTTGCAGTGTTCCTTCTTTCTTATGTTCTTATGAGTAAACAAATCACATCACGTGTCCAATACACATCAACTGGTGAGTCTAATATGCTTTAACAAATGTGCTGATAATATTTATGCCATTTTTACAGTAATGCAGTAGTCTGCATAACAGTAAATACTCTATTTTTTGTGTGAATAAAAATTCAAAATGGAAAGCAAGAGTAATATATGAGGGGCCTGGAGATATGACTAATGAACAGAAAAAATGTTATTTTAGTGCTAGGAATGTTTGCATTGTTTATCCTGGACCCTATTTTGAAATTAGCCTTTCTTGAATTTTGTATGAAATTTGCCAAATTACCAGTTTCTGATCACTTTACTGGGTAGTTGAAATAGGTAAATGGGCAGTTTCTTGCACTCAACTGATAGAACAAAAGGAGTGTTAGCGAAAAAGTTATGAATATAGGCAACTGGAATAATGGAACTGGCCCAAAGTAGGGCTCAAAGTGGGCGAAATCGCCGATGCATAAATATCGCTGAGACTGCTAACTTTACAAGAGTGCAATTCCCTAAGTTTTCCATCAAATTTTGTACTTTTGGTTTCATTACCATCGGAAAAAGATTCTCTATCATTTCATAAGAAAAAAATAATTTTTTTTTAAATTTCTTGACACTTAGAGCAAGTTTGCGAGCAGGGGTTGCAACAGTGAAAGGATCAAACCTATTTTCCACTAAATTTACATCCTTCTACTCATATTTTTTGTTAAGCACACCTTTTATGAATGCCAAGGGTTTACTGTACACATTATCAGTAAAAATCTAAACCTAAACATTAAAGAGAAGAGAGAGTAGCTTACTGTGTAGTTCTGACTTGGTTCTTTGTTTGGGTCGCGTTGGTGTTCTTGAGGTTATTCTCTGAGGAACATTAGTAACAGCTCCTTCTTCATCCATCTAATAATAGTAAAAGCATTAACTTATTATATAAAAATTATTAAATAAACTTATAGAAATCCAAGTGTTTGCACATTAATAATAATTTTCTAAAATAATAATAAAATTATTATGGAATTACATGACTGAATATATTATCAACAACTTGGTACTGTTTTAACTAATTTTTCTCATTAACTACAACTGAAAATAGCAGGTCACACCTTTATATTGACATTTTCTTACCTCAGTAATATGTACAGTATCAGTATGTTGCTCTCAATTATATGAGAGTTTCAATTAATGCTGGTACTGCTCAATAACGTAAAACTAAACAGTACTCTTTCCTGACTATAACTTTATCTTTTAATCTAGCACAAGAAATTAGGAAGAGGTGCAGAGTTACTAAAAGTATTATCCAGAGGGCTCGGGAGGGGTTGCTGAGGTGGGTTGGACATTTACAGGGTATAAACAAAACAGGATGACGTGTGTATAAACATGTTAAATAGGAGCGAGTGGAGGCAAGTGGTTTTTATGACTTGGCGTGCTCTGGGAGTATGAGCAAGGTAACATTTATGAAGGGATTTGGGGAAAATGGTAAGCTGAACTTAAGGCCTGAAGATTAGAAGCAGTGCTTGCATTCTGAAGGAGGGGTGGGTATATTTGCAGTTTGGAATGGTATCTGAACTGTGGTATTGTTATGACTTTAGCAAAACAGCGTTGGAGAGTGTGATGGTGAAAGTGTTTCTTCTTCTTTTGGTCACCCTACTTCAGCGGGAGACAGGTGTGTTAAAAAAAAAAAAGATTTACCTACACAGACCGGGCCGCAGGGGCGTTGACCCCCGGAACTCTCTCCAGGTAAACTACATTCTTACATGAACTGTATATTATTTTCCTGTAAAATCCTTATGCCTAATAAACTTTTCTTAAGAGTCAAGAGCATGAAACAACTATACAATTTCTTACCTCCAGCTCAGGTGGGAATGAATGCTGAGGATTGTGAGCCTTTTGTAACAACTCCACTGCCAACCATTTGGGAAGATCTGCAGCTACAAAAGGATGTAGAAGTAATTTATCGGCTGTTGGCCTTCTCTTGGGGTTTTTTGTTAAAGCCAGCTAAAAAAAATAAAGAACATCAATTAATCATGATAACCATCATATCAATATCTTTTATTCTCAGCTTGAACAAAGATTAATAAAATGAAGGAAAAAGTTAAGAAAAAGAAAGGAGAACAAAGTGTTTTCATGAAGTATCTTGACTAAAGATCAACCTAAAAAGTTGTTTATGCCTTAGAGGATCTAGGGTAACGACTCTCCTCTTTCTTCCCTTTTAAAAGGTCCTGAATTTTACTATGCGAGTGCAAAAACTGATGCCTCACAAATTATTTTATTGCCAAATCTAATTTTATCTGATATTTATAGGTAGTTATAGGTAGTAGGTTGGTAGACAGTAACCACCCAGGGAGGTACTACAGTCCTGCCAAGTGAGTGTAAAACGAAAGCCAGTAATTGCTTTACATGATGGTAGGAGTGCTGGTGTCCATTTTTCTGTCTCATAAACATGCAAGGTTTCAGGTACGTCTTGCTACTTCTACTTACACTTAGGTCACACTACACATACATGTACAAGCGTATATACACACACCCCTCTGGGTTTTCTTCTATTTTCTTGGTAATTCTTGTTCTTGTTTATTTCCTCTTATCTCCATGGGGAAGTGGAACAGAATTCTTCCTCCGTAAGCCATGCGTGTTGTAAGAGGCGACTAAAATGCCAGGAGCAAGGGTCTAGTAACCCCTTCTCCTGTATATATTACTAAATGTAAAAGGAGAAGCTTTTGTTTTTCCTTTTGGGCCACCCTGCCTCGGTGGGATACGGCCGGTGTGTTGAAAGAAAGAAGGTTGGTAGACAGCAACCATCCTGGGAGGTACTACTGTGAGTGTAAAAAGGAAGCCTGTATTTGTTTTACAGATGGTATGATTGCTTGTATCTTTTTTTATGGCTAAAAAACATGAAAGACTTCAGGTAGGGCCTCCTACTTTTACTAACGCTTAGGTCATGCTACACATTCATATACACGTTTATGTATACACACTCATCTGAGTTTCTTTGATTTTATCTTTATAGTTCTTGTTCTTATTGCTTTTCCTTTCATATCCATGGGAAAGTTGAATAAGAATCTTTCCTCCGTAAGCCATATGTGTTGTAAAAGTCAACTATAATGCCGGGAACAATGGGCTAGTAACGCCTTTTCCCATATAGCCTAATAAAAAGAATTAGAAGAAAACCGTCAAAGTGGGATGTTTGAATGTGAGTGGATCTTGTGCGAATGATAAGAAAGAAATGATTGTGGGTGTTATGAATGAGAAGAAGCTGGATGTTCTGGCTTTAAGTGAAACAAAGCTGAAGAGGTGGCATAGTTTCAGTGGGGATACATAAATGGGATTAGGTCAGGGGTTTCAAACAGAGTTAGAGTTAAAGAAGGAGTAGCAATAATGTTGAAGGATAAGTTATGGCAGGAAAAGTGGGAATATAAATGTATAAATTCAAGGATTATAGGGAGTAAAATAAGGCTGGATGTGAAAAGTAGGTTATAGTAAGTGTTTATGCACCTGTATAAAAGACAAGTGTAGAGGAGAGAGTGAGAGAGATTCTGGGAAATGTTGAGCAAGTGCATGGGGAGTTTTGAACCAAGTGAGACAGTACAGAGTACTTGTGGTTGGGGATCTCAATGCTAAAGTGGGTAAAAATGTGGAGGGAGTAATAAGTAAATTTGGGGTTCCAGGGGTAAATGAAAATGCGGAGCCTTTAATCGAGCTATGTATAGAAAGAGGTTTGGTAATAAGTAATACATATTTTATGATAAAGAGGATAAATAAATATACAAGGTAAGATATAGCACATAATGAAAGTAGTTTGTTAGATTATGTATTGGTGGATAAAAGGTTGATGGGTAGGCTCCAGGATGTACCTGTTTATAGTGGGGCAACTGATATATCAGATCATTATTTAGTTGTAGCTACAGTTAGAGTAAGAGGTAGATGGGAAGGTGTATAAATTAAGGGAGGATGAAGTTGGGGTGAGGTATAAGCAACTACTGGAAGAAAGGTGGGCTAGAGCAAGTATGAGTAGTGGGGAAGGGGGGGGAGGGGCATTGAAGAAGGTTGGAATAGTTTTAAAAATGCAGCATTAGAATGTGGGGCAGAAATCTGTGACTATAGGAGGGAGGTCAGCAGGAAAGAGGAGTGATTGGTGGAATGATGAAGTAAAGGGTGTGATAAAAGAGAAAAAGGTAGCTTATGAGAGATTTTAACAAAGTAGAAGTGTTATACGAAGAGCAGAGTATATGGAGAGTAAAAGAAAGGTGAAGAGAGTGGTGAGAGAGTGCAAAAGAAGAGCAGATGATAGAATGCGAGAGGCATTGCAAGAAATTTTGATGAAAATAAGAAAAATTTTTGGAGATAAACAAGTTAAGAAAGCCTAGGGAACGAATGGATTTGTCAGTTAAAAACAAAGTAGGGGAGTTAGTAGAGTAGGAGCTGGAGGTACTGGGTAGATGGTGGGAATATTTTGAGGAACTTTTAAATGTCGATGAAGAAAAGGAAGCGGTAATTTCATGCACTGGCCAGGGAGGTACAACATCTTTTAGGAGTGAAGAAGAGCAGGATGTGAGTGTGCAGGAGGTGCATGAGGCATTACGTAGAATGAAAGGGGGTAAAGAAGCTGAAACTGACAGGATCATGACAGAAATGTCTAAAGCTGCAGGGTATATAGTGTTGGAGTGGTTGGTATTTTTGTTTGATAAATGTATGAAAGAGGGGAGGGGACCTAGTGATTGGCAGAGAGCATGTACGGTTCCTCTATATAAAGAGAAGAAAGACAAAAGAGACTGTAAAAATTATAGGGGAATAAGTTTACTGAGTATACCTGGAAAAGAGTACGGTAGGGTTATTACTGAAAGAATTAAAGGTAAGACAGAGAGGACGACTGCAGATGAGCAAGGAGGCCTTAGATTTGGTAGGGGATGTGTAGATCAAGTCTTTACATTGATGAAAATATGTGAACAGTATTTAGATGAAGGTAGGGAAGTTTTCATTGCATTTATGGATTTAGAAAAGGCATATGATAGAGTGGATATGGGAGCAGTGTGGCAGATGTTGCAAGTACATGGAATAGGTATTAAGTTAATAAATGCTGTAAAGAGCTTTAATGAGGATAGTGAGGCTCAGGTTAGGGTGTGTAGGAGAGAAGGAAATTACTTCCCGGAAAAAGTAGGTCTTAGACAGGGATGTGTAATGTCACCAAGGTTGTTTAATATATTTATAGATGGGGTTGTAAAAGAAGTAAATGCTAGGGTGTTGGGGAGAGGGGTGAGATTAAATTAGGGGGAATCAAATACAAAATGGGAGTTGATGCAGTTACTTTTTGCTGATGCTACTGTGCCTATGGGAGATTCTAAAGAAAAGTTGGAAAGGTTAGTGGACGAGTTTGGGAGGGTGTGTAAAGGTAGAAAGTTCAAAGTGAACATAGAAAAGAGTAAGATGATGAGGGTATCAAATGATTTAGATAAAAGAAAAATTGGATATCACATTGGAGAGAGGGAGTATGGAAGAAGTGAATGTTTTCATATATTTGGGAGTTGACTTTTCAGCGGATGGGTTTATGAAGGATGAGGTTAACCAAAGAATTGATGAAGGAATAAAGGCGAGTGGTGTGTTGAGGTATAAGTGGAGACAAAAAATGTTATCCATGCAGGCAAAGAAGGGAATGTATGAAATGTGACGAGGCAGCTGAAGGCAGTGGAGATGTCCTGTCTAAGGGCAACGTGTGGTGTAAACATTATGCAGAGAATTCGGAGTGTGGAAATTAGGAGGAGGTTTGGAGTTACTAAAAGTATTAGTCAGAGGGCTGAAGAGGGGTTGTTGAGATGGTTTGGTCATTTAGAGAGAATGGATCAAAGTAGAATAACATGGAGAGCTTATAAATCTGTAGGGGAAGGAACGTGGGGTAGGGGTCATCCTAGAAAAGGTTGGAGGGAAGGGGTAAAGTAGGTTTTGTGAGCGAGGGCCTTGGACTTCCAGCAAGCATGTGTGAACATGTTAGATAGGAGTGAATGGAGATGAATGGTTTTTGGGACCTGATGAGCTGTTGGAGTGTGAGTAGGGTAATATTTAGTGAAGTGATTTAGCGAAACCGGTTATTTTTATATAGCCGGACTTCAGTACTGGAAATGGGAAATACGTACAATGCCTGCACTTTAAAGGACGGGTTTGGGATATTGACAGTTTAGAGGGGTATGTTATATATTTTTATATATGCTTCTAAACTGTTTATCTGGGCGCCTCTGCAAAGGCAGTGATTATGTGTAAGTGAGGTGAAAGTGATGAATGATGATGCAAGTATTTTCCTTTGGGGGATTTTCTTTCTTTATGGGTCACCCTGCCTTGATGGGAGACGGCTGACTTGCTGGAGAAAAAAAAAATTATAAAGGAAAATTATTTTTTTCTGAACAAGAATTCAGCTCTCACTGATATTTGTGTGAATGAAATAAACACTTAAAAATATCATTTGAACTCCCACCTTAAAAATCTTCAACAAAACAATAATAAGCGCTATAACAGTAACAGTAAATAAAGTTATCATGATTCATTAAAAATATCCATTCTTTATTTGTACAATATTTTTTCTTACACATATCCATAGACTTTCCTTTGCAATACAAAGCAAATAAATGTAAATTTATAAATTTTATTTCTAGTTATTTTGAATACACAATATCAATCTTCACTTGTAATGCCTTGTTCACTCTTCATATAGTACTTCTTCCTACACAGTTGTCCTTATGATAAATTTTCCCCAAACAATTCAAACGGCTTCTAGTGTTAAAGACCTCAGAAAGAGAACTAAAAGAAAATTACTGAACAATTCCATACAATGGTTTGCTTAGCCCACAAAAGAAGAAGTCACAGTAAAGAAACAGGTTAAGAAAAAAAAAAAAAGAGGATGGTGGAGCGATCGTAACCAGTCAATAATGGTTTCCATGTTAAGAGAGGCCATGACATATCTGCTTGCTTCACAAAATTATCTTTTTTATTTATATATTAGCTTACCTTTACAAAATGATGAAAATTTTGAGTCCACTTGGATTTATCTTTTAGGGTTGGAGGCTTGAACCCACTTTTAGACATGAGAAAAAGCGCTCGCATAGGATGTAGATCGAACATAGGTGGCTGAAGCTCTGCCAACTCAATGGCTGTTATTCCAACTGCCCAAATGTCACATAGCTGATTATAACCACCTTTTCTTTCTACTGCTGCAACCTGAAAAAGAAATAGCATGTCTAATATCTTTGATTTCTCCCACAAAAATGGATAAAGCACAGAGCAACACACTCTTGTTTATCACTTTACAAATATAAAGTATTTAGAAATTTTTAGCTTTGAGATATGATATCCCTGTCTATGGAAACATATTTTTTTTTTTTTCAACAAGTCGGTCGTCTCCCACCGAGGCAGGGTGACCCAAAAAAAGAAAGAAAATCCCCAAAAAGAAAATGCTTTCATCATCATTCAACACTTTCACCACACTCACACATTATCACTGTTTTTGCAGAGGTGCTCAGAATACAACAGTTTAGAAGCATATACGTATAAAGATACACAACATATCTCTCCATATATATAAATATATATTTACATATAATTTATATATATATATATATATATATATATATATATATATATATATATATATATATATATATATATATATTATATATATTCTTCTTTCAACGTAACGGCCGTATCCCACTGAGGTGGGGTGGCCCAAAAGAAAAAACTGAAAGTTTCTCCTTTTAAATTTAGTAATATATGCAGGAGAAGGGGTTACTAGCCCCTTGCTCCCGGCATTTTAGTCGCCTCTTACGACACGCATGGCTTACAGAGGAAGAATTCTGTTCCACTTCCCCATGGAGATAAGAGGAAATAAACAAGAACAAGAATTAGAAAGAAAATAGAAGAAAACCCAGAGGGGTGTGTATATATATGCTTGTACATGTATGTGTAGTGTGACCTAAGTGTAAGTAGAAGTAGCAAGACTTACCTGTAATCTTGCATATTTATGAGACAGACAAAAGACACCAGCAATCCTACCATCATGTAAAACAATTACAGGCTTTCGTTTTACACTCACTTGGCAGGACGGTAGTACCTCCCTGGGCGGTTGCTGTCTACCAACCTACTACCTACAATATATATATATATATTATATATATATATATATTATATATATATATATATATATATATATATATATATATATATATATATATATATACACACACACATACACATACATACACATACACATACATACACATACACATACATACACATACACATACATACACATATACATACATACACATACATACACATACACATACACATACACATATGCATACACATATAAAGATACACAACATATCCCTCCAAACTGCCAATATCCCAAACCCCTCCTTTAAAGTGCAGGCATTGTACTTCCCATTTCCAGGACTCAAGTCCGACTATATGAAAATAACCGGTTTCCCTGAATCCCTTCACTAAATATTACCCTGCTCACACTCCAACAGATCGTCAGGTCCCAAGTACCATTCGTCTCCATTCACTCCTATCTAACACGCTCACGCACGCTTGCTGGAAGTCCAAGCCCCTTACCCACAAAACCTCCTTTACCCCCTCTCTCCAACCCTTTCGAGGACGACCCCTACCCCTCCTTCCTTCCCCTACAGATTTATATGCTTTCCATGTCATTCTACTTTGATCCATTCTCTCTAAATGACCAAACCACCTCAACAACCCCTCTTCTGCCCTCTGACTAATACTTTTATTAACTCCACACCTTCTCCTAATTTCCACACTCCGAATTTTCTGCATAATATTTACACCACACATTGCCCTTAAACAGGACATCTCCACTGCCTCCAACCATCTCCTCGCTGCTGCATTTACCACCCAAGCTTCACACCCATATAAGAGTGTTGGTACTACTATACTTTCATACATTCCCTTCTTTGCCTCCATAGATAACGTTTTTTGACTCCACATATACCTCAATGCACCACTCACCTTTTTTCCCTCATCAATTCTATGATTAACCTCATCCTTCATAAATCCATCCGCCGACACGTCAACTCCCAAGTATCTGAAAACATTCACTTCTTCCATACTCCTCCTCCCCAATTTGATATCCAATTTTTCTTTATCTAAATCATTTGACACCCTCATCACCTTACTCTTTTCTATGTTCACTTTCAACTTTCTACCTTTACACACATTCCCAAACTCATCCACTAACCTTTGCAATTTTTCTTTAGAATCTCCCATAAGCACAGTATCATCAGCAAAAAGTAACTGTGTCAATTCCCATTTTGAATTTGATTCCCCATAATTTAATCCCACCCCTCTCCCAAACACCCTAGCGTTTACTTCCTTTACAACCCCATCTATAAATATATTAAACAACCATGGTGACATTACACATCCCTGTCTAAGACCTACTTTTACCGGGAAGTAGTCTCCCTCTCTTCTACACACCCTAACCTGAGCCTCACTATCCTCATAAAAACTCTTTACAGCATTTAATAACTTACCACCTATTCCATATACTTGCAACATCTGCCACATTGCTCCTCTATCCACTCTATCATATGCCTTTTCTAAATCCATAAATGCAATAAAAACTTCCCTATCTTTATCTAAATACTGTTTACATATATGCTTCAATGTAAACACCTGATCTACACATCCCCTACCCACTTTAAAACCTCCTTGCTCATCCGCAATCCTACATTCTGTCTTACCTCTAATTCTTTCAATTATAACCCTACCGTACACTTTTCCTGGTATACTCAGTAAGCTTATTCCTCTATAATTTTTACAGTCTCTTTTGTCCCCTTTCCCTTTATATAAAGGGACTATACATGCTCTCTGCCAATCCCTAGGTACCTTCCCCTCTTTCATACATTTATTAAACAAAAGTACCAACCACTCCAACACTATATATATATATATATATATCCTAGGTGGTAGGTTGGTAGACAGCAACTGCCCAGGGAGGTACTACCGTCCTGCCAAGCGAGTGCAAAACGAAAACCTGTAATTGTTTTACATGATGGTAGGATTGCTGGTGTCCTTTTTTCTGTCTCATGAACATGCAAGATTTCAGGTACGTCTTGCTACTTCTACTTACACTTAGGTCACACTAAACATACATGTACAAGCACATATGTATATACACACCCCTCTGGGTTTTCTTCCATTTTTCTTACTAGTTCTTGTTTATTTCCTCTTACCTCCATGGGGAAGTGGAACAGAATTCTTCCTGTGTAAGCCATGCGTGTTGTAAGAGGCGACTAAAATGCCGGGAGCAAGGGGCTAGTAACCTCTTCTGTATATATTACTAAATGTAAAAGGAGAAACTTTAATTTTTCCTTTTGGGCCACCCTGCCTTGGCGGGATACGGCCGGTGTGTTGAAAGAAGAATATGTATGTATGTATGTGTGTGTGTGTGTGTGTGTGTGTGTGTGTGTGTGTGTGTGTGTGTGTGAGAGAGAGAGAGAGAGAGAGAGAGAGAGAGAGAGAGAGAGAGAGAGAGAGAGAGAGAGAGAGAGAGAGAGAGAGAGAGTGAGAGAGTGAGAGAGTGAGAGAGAGAGAGAGAGAGAGTGAGAGAGTGAGAGAGAGAGAGAGAGAGAGAGAGAGAGAGAGAGAGAGAGAGAGAGAGAGAGAGAGAGAGAGAGAGAGAGAGTGAGAGAGTGAGAGAGTGAGAGAGAGAGTGAGAGAGAGTGAGAGAGAGAGTGAGAGAGAGAGAGAGAGAGAGAGAGAGAGAGAGTGAGAGAGTGAGAGAGAGTGAGAGAGAGTGAGAGTGAGTGAGAGTGAGAGAGTGAGAGAGAGTGAGAGAGTGAGAGAGTGAGAGAGAGTGAGAGAGAGTGAGAGAGTGAGAGTGAGAGAGTGAGAGTGAGAGAGAGTGAGAGAGAGAGTGAGAGAGAGTGAGAGAGAGTGAGAGTGAGAGAGAGTGAGAGTGAGAGAGAGTGAGAGAGAGTGAGAGAGAGTGAGAGAGAGTGAGAGAGAGTGAGAGAGAGTGAGAGAGAGTGAGAGAGAGTGAGAGTGAGAGAGAGTGAGAGAGAGTGAGAGTGAGAGAGTGAGATGGTTTGTTTGCAATCGTGTCATTACGATTCCGTGAGTCATGCTGACGGCAGGGAGGGGACTTGAGCTAGAGTTCGTCACGGCCACACTAGCAGGAGATTCGTCTGTAAAAACTTGCATTTGTGGTCACAGTGGTGCCTATGCTAACCTTCCTATGGTGTAGAAATGTACCTAGTTGGACGAATCTTATTGTGGCTAGCTGTCCAGTGGCTAATGTGACGGTCTGGAGTTTTGAGACTCTGACCGCGGGCTCAAATCCCGCCTGTGGTATGGTTTGTTTGCAATCGTGTCATTACGATTTCGTGAGTCATTGATAGAAGATTTGGGTTTGATATCATAGCTTTCAAAGTAAAGCTGATGATTGGTGACTACCTGCTTTAGTGTAGTAGGCAAAAAACTGTTTTAGTAAAGTTGCAAGTGCCCAGCATTTTCCCCAGTTGGCATAAATTGAAGTCATCAGCACCTTAAGGGCTTAAAAAATAAAAAATAAATTAATCAGTAAATCTACTGTAATTTCCTATACAGCAATACCTTGCATAGTATAGTTAACGTGTGTTAAAAAAATACCATACTATTCAATACTGTACTGATCAGGGTATAATAATAAGGTGTTTTAATGTAATGCATTCAACAATAAGATCAAATGCATCAGACCCCAAAAATATTTAGCTGTTTGCTTAATACAAATCAATGTACATGAAACTCTTGCACACACTTGCACTTGCAAATAAAGAAATTATAAAAGATAAAAACTAAGTTGCAAAGGTTAGTGGAAGAGTTTGGGAGTGTGTGTAAAGGTAGAAAGTTGAAAGTGAACATAGAAAAGAATAAGGCGATGAGAGTATCAAATGATTTAGATAAAGAAAAATTGGATATCAAATTGGGGAGGAGGAGTATGGAAGAAGTGAATGTTTTCAGATATTTGGGAGTTGACATGTCAGTGGATGGATTTATGAAGGATGAGGTTAACCACAGAATTGATTAAGGAAATAAGGTGAGTGGTGCATTGAGGTATATGTGGAGACAAAAAACATTATCTATGGAGGCAAAGAAGGGAATGTATGAAAATATAGTGTTACCAACACTCTTATATGGGTGTGAAGCTTGGGTTGTAAATGCAGCAGTGAGGAGGCAGTTGGAGGCGGTGGAGATGTCCTGTCTAAGAACAACGTGTGGTGTAAATATTATGCAGAGAATTCGGAGTGTGGAAATTAGAAGGTGTGGAGTTAATAAAAGTATGAGTCAGAGGGCAGAAGAGGGGTTGTTGAGATGGTTTGGTCATTTAGAGAGAATGGATCTAAGTAGAATGACATGGAGAGCGTATAAATCTGTAGGGAAAGGAAGGCAGGGTAGGGGTCGTCCTCGAAAAGGCTGGAAGGAAGGGGTAAGGGAGGTTTTGTGGGCAAGGGGCTTGGACTTCCAGCAGGCGTGCATGAGCGTGCTCAATAGGAGTGAATGGAGACGAATGGTATTTGGGACCTGACGATCTGTTGGAGTGTGAGCAGGGTAATATTTAGTGACGGGATTCAAGGAAACCGGTTATTTTTGTATAGCCGGACTCGAGTCCTGGAAATGGGAAATACAATGCCTGCACTCTAAAGGAGGGGTTCGGGATATTAGCAGTTTGGAGGGATATGTTGTGTATCTTTATACGTATATGCTTCTAAACTGTTGTGTTCTGAGCACCTCTGCAAAAACAGTGATTATGTGTGAGTGAGGTGAAAGTGTTGAATGATGATGAAAGTATTTTCTTTTTGGGGATTTTCTTTCATTTTGAGTCACCCTGCCTCGGTGGGAGACGGCCGACTTGTTAAAAAAAAAAAAATAAGTTCCCTTGAAGCATGAAAAACAAAGTCTACCCCTGACAGTGACCTGATAAGATGAGATAACATCTGATAAGAGCTGACGTTTGATGAGCATACTTGAGGGTGCAGTGATAACACTTGATAAGAAAAGATTACAGGTGACATTTGATGAGCATCAGCCCTGCTTTGTTTTCCCTGGTACACAAACATGTCTGTCTGTCAAGCTCCCTGTCTATCTGTCTATCCATCTAGCTCTCTGTCTCAGAGAGAGCCACAAGACTGCATTATCACCTTTACTCATATCTTCAAGCAGAGTATAGCACTTTGTCTGGATTTTTTGGGTTATCCTAGGTAATTTACACTATGAATACTTGTATTTGTGTACCTGTGAGACAGAGATAAACAGACAGAAAGAGACAGAGACAGACAGAGATAGACAGATACAGACAGACAAATGGAGATAGAGCCAGGTCGCCAGCAGCTGGCCTGCCAGAATTGTTTCTCTTTACTTAGGGCATAGGTTATAAGACATTCTGAAAAGGTGTTGCACAAATGTTGCACATATCCACCTCAAAGCCACTAAACTCTGGGTCAAAATCACTTTCCTCTTAAAATGGGAGAGTTAATACTACATGAAATTAGTGAATCGCAAGTATTTGCTGCGCTGTTTGCTCTAGCTGGTGCTCATTTGAACTGGTGCTCCCACAAGGTACTAAGTGGTCCCAGATTTTTTTAATACTGCGCACATTAAGTGTTAGCACCCATTCTATGCTGACAAAGCATCTCAGGCCAATCGTGCCAAATTTGAAGGCAGGAAAAATAAAATGTATATATACGTTTAGGGCACTAAACGTATATATACATTTGGACCATTTACGGGTTAAAGAAGCAGTTAGAGAGTACACCTAAGATAACTACTAGAGAACTGAAAGAAAAGAATCCACATCTTCTCTCAGAGGTGTCTGTAAGAAATGTTAACAGATGTGTGTTAGAACTGGGCTACGGTAGTCACCGCCAGGTTAAGAAACTGATCCTCTCCAAGCCACAGAAGAAATGTAGGCTGGATAATGCAAAGAAATATCTTCACTGGAATCCTCAAGTGGTCTGAAGTACTTTGAAGTGATGAAGCAACCTTCACCATCACCTATAACCATGGGGGACATGTGTACCGGCCCAGAGGTAGTGACCCGCTAGACCCACGCTACACCTGTGAGACCCCCAAACACCCAGACTTGCTCATGGTTTAGGGGTGTTTCAGTGCTCAGTGTTGCTGAACTCCTTGTGCTTTCCAAAAAGTAGTATATGAGCCAGTATAATTACCTAGAGTTATTGTGTGACAATTTACTTAGGCATTTGGCAAGTGTGGGGCTTACAGTTTTTATGCAGGACGGTGCACCATGTCATACCGCCAAATCTGTAGTTCAATGGCTTAAGGACTGTGAAGTGAGATTCTTTAATGACTGGCCAGGCAATTCCCCAGACCTAAACCCTACTGGTCAATAGTGAAACAAAGTTTACTGGGCAGGGCTATCAGTTCCATCCCACGGCTGGAGGCTGCTCCACATGAGGTATGGAATAATATACCTCCCCAAACACTCAAGAATTTGTGTGCGAGTCTTTCTACATGGCTGAGGGACATGATTAAGCATAAAGAACGCAGCCCAAAGTATTAAAACCTCAGCAAGTGCAAAAATATATATATTATAATCTTCCATGATATGTGTTTGTGTTTTGGTACAAGTGCGGGGGAGGGGCAGCATAATGCTACTTGAAAACTTTGTTTACATCAGCTTGGAGGTTCGTTGTGCACTTTGTGGATGCCACTCTCATTCAAATGTTAACAATATCTGGATAGGATGTTTAAGAATGAGAAAGAATCAGGGCATATAGTGTGCTCTGAGAAACGGAAATTTTCACAGCAGAAGTCTATGATTTTCCTTTGTTGACAAAGATATTGGTCTCCATCCAGTTTTTCAGAAAGTTAAAAACTTACATGTGAAGCTTTTCAGTTAATTTCTTTAGCACTTACGTTTTAAACTATTACATCATAATCAAACTCGCCCAGAGCTTTCGCAAAAATTGTGAATCTCGTGTTTGTGTTTTGCTCATGTAAGGAATCTAAAACTATGCCGTAATGATCAGGCATTTGCAAAAGGCATGATTATTCTGCTTTAAACCAATTGTAAAGGTAAATCCATGATTATGGTAATTTAACTTTACTGTGCTTGGTTGATAGAAGCATTTTAGCGAGGTTAGCATTCACCATAAGTAGCGACCAGTCTGCAATCATTCCTGACTTTAATGGGACTAATATTGTACAGCAGGGTTCTGACTTATGAATGTCCAAGTTAATGCTCAAATCTGCAATTACAAAGTGCAAGACAAAACCATCCTTCGTATTGACAAAAAAAAAAAAAAAAAAAAAAATCAACATCACCCATTCATTAGCTGTCAATCCATAAGTTCACAGACATTATGATTCAAATTACTTTCGAAACTGCAATGTTGCCACCTATAGGATAATAGACTCAGGGTTGTGAATAACGAGTTGTATGTTGAGACACCAGGAATACAATCTGTTCATAAGTTAGGGCCCTATTGTATATTGATCCAAATACTGTCAAGCACAAAAGCATATTCTGAGAGTTCAGTGATTCAAGTACAATATTAGTAGACAGGAATACATGCTGACAGAGATCAATATTAAGAATCACAAGCATTGACTAAATGACTTGTCTATTGATCACTAGGCTTCTGAAACTGGCAATTAAGGCAGGAATGTAAGCATTTGGAATTCTATATACAATTATACAACATTACAATTCCACCACTTATGAAATGAGTGAATAGCAAAAACATCTGCAGTATTTCAGAAACAAAATTAAACACCAAAAAGAAAATCAAGAGTTGAACATAATGATGGGCAATGCTTATACCAGTAAGCTTTCATTTGAAGGTATATAAAATACCTAAGCTTCATTGTCATAAAAATATACATAATAAAAGTAATTAATATGACTAATTTTTATGGAGATATATAAAAAATTTATGCATCAGGGATAGTCTTTTCTACTAAACATGACATAAAATATTTGAAAGGCAAGATCTATGTGATAATGTTGATAATTTAAGAACTCTCCCAATGACCTCACTTACACTTTTAATGGCATTCAAAGAATGGGATTAAAGGGAAGTACTAATACTTCAAGACATTTAACTGCTTGTATAAAAAGAAATCTCACTTAAGAACTGTTATCACCAAACCTCAGGAGCCATCCAGTATGGTGTGCCAATAAAGGATTTCCTCTTGCTAATTGTAGCAGTAATTTGAGCAGATACACCAAAATCTGCAAGCTTCACGTCCCCATTCTCCGTCAACAAAATGTTTGCTCCCTGGAAGAAAATAGTCATAAGTGAACTGCAAAAATTATGGCAGTAAAATAATCAAGACACAAGGAAACACTGGAAATGAACTTGACTACTCCAGAGCAATATTTTTAATCACATCAATAACAGTTTTAGCCAGCCCATCACCCACTAGACCCTGCTTGTATGACCTGCACTGGCTCATTAAGGCAAGAATTGAATTAAAAGTTATCAAGTTTAACGAGCCCAAATATCTTGCTTATATGTCTGTATGCTTTATGTCTGGCTCAGGAATATTTCTATGAATTACTGTGAACCCTCTTAGACTGATGGAATTTTGCACTGTTAAGGAGAGGTCATTTGCAGAAAGAGTCTATTCCTATGTGGCTCCCAGAGCGTATAACAGGTTACCAGTGTCTGTTAAGTCAGGAGTCTGTTCATGCTGTAAACTCTCAGATGAAAGAACATCTCTCTTCTAGATCCTGATCATACTGTCACTCTTGAATTTGAACTTCAGTATTTTTTTTTATCATTGTTGATGTACAGTAGGGCCCTGCTTTACGGCGTTTCGCTTTACAGCATTCCGCTAATACGGTCATTTCAAATTATGACCAAAACTCTCTATATGGCTCCCCCCACCTGACTTTCTAATAGGGTCACCGTGCCCCACCCGGTTTGTTTACATTCTCTTTGAGATCGGTAAGCACTAAGTCTCTCCATTATGTCTGGAAACTCCAAAATTTCAAGTGTTTTTAAAAGTTATTTCATATTTTATATATATATATAGATGAACTCTGATAATTATACTTATGTATACCTGTACCTAAATAAACTTATGCACTGTGCTGGCGTGAAGGTACGTATTAAAATCAATAAGAGTGTCTTATGTCTCGAGACATAATGATGATGATGATGATGATGATGATGATGATAATGATAATGATGATGATGATAATGATAATGATGATAATGATGATACTGATGATAATGATGATGATGATGATAATGATGAGGATGATGATGATGATGGAGTCTCATTAAATGTTGCATATTAAGTTAATATAAATATTTTCATTAATCCATCTATGATATTTTTTCAAAATTATATAAAAAACACAATACATAACATATAAAGATGATAAATACACCCCACAGTAGAATACACAAACAAATATGAGATGTGGTAGCCAGACTTGTATGAGTGATGCCATATTAGTAATAATAATCACCTAATCTCATTAATGTCGTATATTATGTTAATATACACATTTTCATTAACCCTTTGAGGGTTTCGGACGTACTAGTACGGCTTACGACCCAGGGTTTTTGACGTACTGGTACGCCTAAATTCTAGCGCCCTCAAATCTAGTGGGAGAAAGCTGGTAGGCCTTCATATGAAAGAATGGGTCTATGTGGTCAGTGGGCACAATCTAAAAAAAATCCTGCAGCACACAGTGCATAATGAGAAAAAAAAAAACTTTGACCATTTTTTTGGAATAAAACAGCGAATTTGCACTGTATTTTCGTATGGTATTTATTGTTGTATTCTAGTTTTCTTGGTCTCATTTTATAGAATGGAAGATATATTACAAAAATTGAGATGATTTTGACTGGTTTTACAATGAAAGATACCTTGAAATTGAGCTCAAAGTAGCAGAACTGTTCGATTTTTACCAAATTTTAAAAGTAAACAAATCGTGCCAAGAGTGCAATACACGTCAACTGGTGAGTCTAATATTCCTTCACAAGTGCACCAATAATATTTATACCATTTTTTACACTAATGCAGTTATGTAGTCTGCATAACAGTAAATCTTATATTTTTTGTGAGAATAAAAATCCAAAGTGGAAAGCAAAAGAATATAAGAGGGGCCTTGAGACGTGACTAATGACCAGAGGAAATGTCATTTTAGTGCCCGGAATGTCTTTCTTGTTTATTCTGGACCGTATTCAGAAATTGGCATCTTTTGAAATTTGTGTGAAATTGGCAAAATTGCTAAATTCTGACCACTGTACTTGAGAGTTGAATTTCATAAATGGGTGGTTTCTTGCACCCATTCGATAGAAAAAATGGAGTTCTAGCGAAATATTCATGTTTTTTGTCGACTAGTACAGTGGAATTGGCCGAAAATGGGGCTCAAAGTGGGCAAAATCGCCGATGCGTAAACATCTCCGAGACCGCTAACTTTGCGAGAGCATAATTCCGTAAGTTTTCCATCAATTTTCAAACTTTTGGTGTCCTTATGATCGGGAAAAGATTCTCTATCTTTTCATAAGAGAAAATAATTTTTTTTTTTTAAATTTGGCCGACCCTGAGAACGAGTTTCGGAGAGAGCCTGTCGACCCTCAAAAGGTTAATCCATCTATGATATTTTTTTCAAAATTATACAATAAACACGATACATAACATAAAGATGGTAAATACACTCTACAGTAGAATAAATAAACAAATACGAGATGTGGTAGCCAGACTTGTACGAGTGATGGCAAGAATAACATTTTCTCTAGTCCAACATAAGAGAAAATGTGTTATTGGGGGTAACTGTAGAAAATTATTACTTTTGTATGTTTTCTTTCTTTTTTTTTTTCAACAAGTCAGCTGTCTCCCACTGAGGCAGGGTGACCCAAAAAAGAAAGAAAATCCCCAAAAAAGAAAATACTTTCATCATCATTCAACACTTTCACCACACTCACACATTATCACTGCTTTTGCAGAGGTGCTCAGAATACAACAGTTTAGAAGCATATACGCATAAAGATACACAACATATCCCTCCAAACTGCCAATATCCCAAACCCCTCCTTTAAAGTGCAGGCATTGTACTTCCCATTTCCAGGACTCAAGTCCGACTATATGAAAATAACCGGTTTCCCTGAATCCCTTCACTAAATATTACCCAGCTCACACTCCAACAGATCGTCAGGTCCCAAGTATCATTCGTCTCCATTCACTCCTATCCAACACGCTCATGCATGCCTGCTGGAAGTCCAAGCCCCTCGCCCACAAAACCTCCTTCACCCCTTCTTTCCAACCCTTTTGAGGACGACCCCTACCCCTCCTTCCTTCCCCTATACAGTGGACCCCCGGTTAACGATATTTTTTCACTCCAGAAGTATGTTCAGGTGCCAGTACTGACCGAATTTGTTCCCATAAGAAATATTGTGAAGTAGATTAGTCCATTTCAGACCCCCAAACATACACATACAAAAGCACTTACATAAATACACTTACATAATTGGTCACATTCGGAGGTAATCGTTATGCGGGGGTCCACTGTAGATTTATATGCTTTCCATGTCATTCTACTTTGATCCATTCTCTCTAAATGACCAAACCACCTCAACAACCCCTCTTCTGCCCTCTGACTAATACTTTCATTAACTCCACACCTTCTCCTAATTTCCACACTCCGAATTTTCTGCATAATATTTACACCACACATTGCCCTTAGACAGGACATCTCCACTGCCTCCAACCATCTCCTCGCTGCTGCATTTACCACCCAAGCTTCACATCCATACAAGAGTGTTGGTACTACTATACTTTCATACATTCCCTTCTTTGCCTCCATAGGTAATGTTTTTTGACTCCACATATACCTCAACACACCACTCACATTTTTTCCCTCATCAATTCCATGATTAACCTCATCCTTCATAAATCCATCCGCCGACACGTCAACTCCCAAGTATCTGAAAACATTCACTTCTTCCATACTCCTCCTCCCCAATTTGATATCCAATTTTTCTTTATCTAAATCATTTGATACCCTCATCACCTTACTCTTTTCTATGTTCGCTTTCAACTTTCTACCTTTACACGAACTCCCAAACTCATCCACTAACCTTTGCAATTTTTCTTTATAATCTCCCATAAGCACAGTATCATCAGCAAAAAGTAAATGAGTCAATTCCCATTTTGAATTTGATTCACCATAATTTAATCCCACCCCTCTCCCGAACACCCTAGCATTTACTTCTTTTACAACCCCATCTATAAATATATTAAACAACCATGGTGACATTACACATCCCTGTCTAAGACCTACTTTTACCGGGAAGTAGTCTCCCTCTCTTCTACACACCCTAACCTGAGCCTCACTTTTCTTTCAACACACTGGCCATATCCGACCGAGGCGGGGTGGCCCAAAAGGAAAAACGAAAGTTTCTCCTTTCAAATTTAGTAATATATACAGGAGAAGGGGTTACTAGCCCCTTGCTCTCAGCATTTTAGTCGCATCTTGCAACACGCATGGCTTACGGAGGAAGAATTCTGTTCCACTTCCCCATGGAGATAAGAGGAAATAAACAAGAACTAGAAAGAAAATAGAAGAAAACCCAGAGGGGTATGTATATATACGCTTGTACATGTATGTGTAGTGTGACCTAAGTGTAAGTAGAAGTAGCAAGACGTACCTGAAATCTTGCATGTTTATGAGACAGAAAAAAGGACACCAGCAATCCTACCATCATGTAAAACAATTACAGGCTTTCGTTTTACACTCACTTGGCAGGACGGTAGAACCTCCCTGGGTGGATGCTGTCTACCAACCTACTACCTGAGTCTCACTATCCTCATAAAAACTCTTTACAGCATTTAATAACTTACCACCTATTCCATATACTTGCAACATCTGCCACATTGCTCTCCTATCCACTCTATCATCTGCCTTTTCTAAATCCATAAATGCAATAAAAACTTCCCTACCTTTATCTAAATACTGTTCACATATATGCTTCAATGTAAACACTTGATCCACACATCCCCTACCCACTCTGAAACCTCCTTGCTCATCCGCAATCCTACATTCTGTCTTACCTCTAATTCTTTCAATAATAACCCTACCGTACACTTTTCCTGGTATACTCAGTAAACTTATTCCCCTATAATTTTTACAATCTCTTTTGTCCCCCTTCCCTTTATATAAAGGGACTATACATGTTCTCCTCCAATCCCTAGGTACCTTCCCCTCTTTCATACATTTATTAAACAAAAGTACCAACCACTCCAACACTATATCCCCCCCTGCTTTTAACATTTCTGTCATGATCCCATCAGTTCCAGCTGCTTTACCCCCTTTCATTCTACATAATGCCTCACGTACCTCCACCACACTTACATTCTGCTCTTCTTCACTCCTAAAAGATGGTATACCTCCCTGGCCAGTGCATGAAATTACCACCTCCCTTTCTTCCTCAACATTTAAAAGTTCCACAAAATATTCTCGCCATCTACCTAATACCTCCCTCTCCCCATCTACTAACTCCCCTACTCTGTTTTTAACTGACAAATCCATACTTTCCCTAGGCTTTCTTAACTTGCTTAACTCACTCCAAAATTTTTTCTTATTTTCATTAAAATTTCTTGACAGTGCCTCTCCCACTCTTTCATCTGCTCTCCTTTTGCACTCTCTCACCACTCTCTTCACCTTTCTTTTACTCTCCATATACTCTGCTCTTCTTATAACACTTCTGCTTTGTAAAAACCTCTCATAAGCTAACTTTTTCTCTTTTATCACACCCTTTACTTCATCATTCCACCAATCACTCCTCTTTCCTCCTGCACCCACCCTCCTAAAACCACAAACTTCTGCCCCACATACTAATACTGCATTTTTAAAACTTATCCAACCCTCTTCTGAAAAGTTATATGATAAAATAACAATGAATACAAGGTTCCACTAGCATAGGTATTCTCTTGTAAATTTACAGAGAAGTCAAACAGATAATCACATTAAACTCATATCTTTCTATTATGAATTTACTTGTTACCTGAAACTTTTTTTACATACACAATTATAACTGTTCTCAAATGTGTTTACCTTTATGTCTCTATGCATTTTTCCCATGCGATGAAGATATTCTAACCCCCTGAGTGTTTCTCTACACATGTATCCAATTTGTCGTTCTTGTAGAGGGCCAATGACTGAAAATTACAATATTAATATATTAACATCTACCCATCACATATACAATATATATTTAAGACAAATTAGAAACCTAAGATAATTAAGACTGGTATTACCACTGAAATACAGCAGCAAAATTAGACAAAGATAAAGATGGTGCATTTTATTTTAATGAAGAATAACGCATTTAAAAAGGAAAGAAAATACAGTACAGCACCACGGATCAAGTTTTTACACTCCAGCATACATGCGAGCAATACTTGTGTAAGAGAAAAGAGCTAGTATGTTGTTGGAGGAACAAAATTTAACTCCTGATCAGATATATAATGCAGACACGATGGAATATATTGGTGAGCATCTGTAAGATATTCCTTCATTTCCCAATATGAGATAAGAGTTGCTGGCATGAAAGTACACTTTTATATAAATTCAATACCCTCCTTGCCTGTTCATAACGATCCTTACACTAATCTTTGACAGTTACAACTGCTTGTGTGATAACTTCAAGTGCATATTATAGCAACAAACCTGAGTGCTTATAGGTGATATGCAGTGAACTTTGTTTTCTTTATAGGCTATGATTTTGGTTATGAACAGGCTAGATAGCCATTTGAAAAAAAAAAAGATTAGATGTAAATTTAAATTACATTTTATTAAATCAATTATTTTTAGTTAATATGAGCCATCCTACCTGAAAATTAATATAATAAATCTTACATAGCACTGACACTCACTGTGATATATATCTTGCAAAGATCCACCTCCACAAAACTCCATACATATCCAGAGTTTGTCTCGGCGAAGGTAACTCCCAAAATAGGCCACTATGTTTGGATGACGGCAATCCTTCATCATCAATATCTCTTGCTGAATGATGGTAAAGTCATCACCTGGAAAAGAATTAACAGAATGTGACTGAATTTATAATAATAATAATAACAATAAATGTGGTTTATTTCCACACTGTACATATTATTTGCAAAACTGGATGATATATATGGAAAGCTCCTGGTTGAGCAGGGATTATTGCATAAACTCTTACAATGATAACCTGTAGGAAAAATCCCAAATTATGCAATACATTTCAGGAAAGTTAAGATTAATTTATGGATAACTTAAAATAACACAGCACTAACAAACTCAAGTTTGACCATGTGTATGCTAAGGTTTTAAACTTATTCGCCTGAGGATAATATCACCAATACAGTAATTGCTCGAGTAAACAAATTTTGCCTTTTTATAATAATATAAGGGTATATATAGTAATAGGTTGGTAGACAACAACCACCCAGGGAGGTACTACCGTCCTGCCAAGTGAGTGTAAAACGAAAGCCTGTGATTGTTTTACATGATGGTAGGATTGCTGATGTCTTTTGTCTGTCTCATAAACACGCAAGATTTCAGGTATGTCTTGCTACTTCTACTTACACTTAGGTCACACTACACAAACATGTACAAGCATATATATACACACCCCTCTTGGTTTTCTGCTATTTTCTTTCTAGTTCTTGTTCTTGTTTATTTCCTCTTACCTCCATGGGGAAGTGGAACAGAATTCTTCCTCCGTAAGCATTGCGTGTTGTAAGAGGCAACTAAAATGCCAGGGGCAAGGGGCTAGTAACCCCTTCTCCTGTATATATTACTAAATGTAAAAGGAAAAACTTTCGTTTTTCCTTTTGGGCCACCCTGCCTTGGTGGGATACGGCCGATGTGTTGAAAGAAAGAAGATATATAGTAATAGGTTGGTAGACAACAACCACCCAGGGAGGTACTACCGTCCTGCCGAGTGTAAAACGAAAGCCTGTAATTGTTTTACATGATGGTAGGATTGCTGATGGCTTTTTTCTGTCTCATAAACCTGCAAGATTTCAAGTATGTCTTGCTACTTCTACTTACACTTAGGTCACACTACACATACATGTACACGTTTATGTATACACATTCACCCGAGTTTTCTCTGATTTTCTCTTAATAGTTCTTGTTCTTATTGCTTTTCCTTTTACATCATGGGAAAGTGGAATAAGAATCTTTCCTCCACAAGCCATGGGTGTTGTAAAAGCCAACTATAATGCCGGGAACAATGGGCTAGTAACCCCTTTTCCCGTATAGCCTACTAAAAGGAAAAAGAAGAAAACAGTCAAAGTGGGATGTTTGAATGTGCGTGGATGTTGTGCGAATGATAAGAAAGAGATGACTGTGGACGTTATGAATGAGAAGAAGCTGGATGTCCTGGCTTTAAGTGGAACAAAGCTGAAGGGAGTGGGAGAGTTTCAGTGGAGAGAAATAAATGGGATTAGATCAGGGGTTTCAAATAGAGTTAGAGCTAAAGGAGGAGTAGCAATAATGTTGAAGGATAAGTTATGGCAGGGAAAGAAGAAATATAAATGTATAAATTCAAGGATTATGGAGAGTAAAATAAGGGTTGGATGTGAAAAGGGGTTATAGTAAGCATTTATGCACCAGGAGCAGAGACAAGTGTAGAGGAGAGAGAGAGATTTTGGGAAATGTTGAGTGACTACATGGGGAGTTTTGAACCAAGTGAGAGAGTACTTGTGGTTGGGGATTTCAATGCTGAAGTGGGTAAAAATGTTGCGGAGGTAGTAGTAGGTAAATTTGGGGTGCCAGGGGTAAATGAAAATGGGGAGCCTTTTAACCCTTTCAGGGTCCCCAGGCCCTCTCCCAGATTTGTTCTCAGGGTCGCCCAAATTTCAAAAAAAAAAAAAAAAATATTATTTTTCTTATGAGAAGATAGAGAATCTTTTCCTGATCATAATGCCACCAAAAGTATGAAATTTGATGGAAAACTTACAGAATTATGCTCTCGTGAAGTTAGCGGTCTCAACGATGTTTATGTATTGGCGATTTTGCCCACTTTGAGCCCTATTTTCAGCCAATTCCAATGTACTATTAGACAAAAATCATAACTACAGTGGACCCCCGCATACCGTTGGCATCACATAGCGTTAAATCCTCATACCGATGCATTTTATCGCTAAGATTTTGCCTCGCATACCGCTAAAAAACCCGCTCAACGCTGTTCGTCCGAGACGCGTCTAATGTGCGGCCTGAGCCAGCCTCACATGTTCCGCCGGTGGCATTGTTTACCAGCCAGCCTCCGCGGTAACATCCAAGCATACAATTGGAACATTTCGTATTATTACAGTGTTTTTGGTGATTTTATCTGCAAAATAAGTGACCATGGGCCCCAAGAAAGCTTCTAGTGCCAACCCTACAGGAATAAGGGTGAGAATTACTATAGAGATGAAGAAAGATATCATTGCTAAGTATGAAAGTGGAGTGCGTGTCTCCGAGCTGGCCAGGTTGTATAATAAACCCCAATCAACCATCGCTACTATTGTGGGCAACAAAACGGCAATCAAGGAAGCTGTTCTTGCCAAAGGTTCAACTGTGTTTTCGAAACAGAGATTGCAAGTGATGGAAGATGTTGAGAGACTCTTATTGGTATGGATAAATGAAAAACAGATAGCAGGAGATAGCATCTCTCAAATGATCATAAGTGAAAAGGCTAGGAAGTTGCATGACGATTTAATTAAAAAAATGCCTGCAACTAGTGATGATGTGAGTGAATTTAAGGCCAGCAAAGGTTGGTTTGAGAGATTTAAGAAGCGTAGTGGCATACATAGTGTGATAAGGCATGGTGAGGCTGCCAGTTCGGACCACAAAGCAGCTGAAAAATATGTGCAGGAATTCAAGGAGTACATAGACAGTAAAGGACTGAAACCTAAACAAGTGTTTAATTGCGACGAAACAGGCCTCTTTTGGAAGAAAATGCCAAACAGGACCTACATTACTCAGGAGGAAAAGGCACTCCCAGGACATAAGCCTATGAGAGACAGGCTTACTCTTCTCATGTGTGCCAATGCTAGTGGTGATTGCAAAGTGAAGCCTTTATTGGTGTATCACTCTGAAACTCCCAGAGTGCTCAGGAAAAACAATGTCCTCAAGGCTAATTTGTGTGTGCTGTGGAGGGCAAACAGTAAGGCATGGGTCACTAGGGACTTTTTCTATGACTGGTTACACCAAGCATTTCCCCCACTGTGAAAAATTACCTAACTGAAAAGAAATTACACCTTAAGTGCCTCCTGGTATTAGACAATGCCCCTGGTCATCTTACAGACTTGGCAGAGTGACTTTCTGGGGACATGAGCTTCATTAAGGTCAAGTTTTTGCCTCCTAATACCACTCCTCTCCTGCAGCCAACAGACCAGCAGGTCATTTCCAACTTCAAGAAACTGTACACAAAAGCTGTTTCAAAAGTGCTTTATAGTGACCACAGAAACTCAACTGACTCTAAAAGAGTTTTGGAAGGATCACTTTAATATCCTCAATTGTATAAACCTTATAGGTACGGCTTGGAAGGGAGTGACTAAGAGGACCTTGAACTCTGCTTGGAAGAAACTGTGGCCAGAATGTGTAGACAAAAGGGATTTTGAAGGATTTGAGGCTAACCCTGAGAATCTTATGCCAGTTGAGGAATCCATTGTGGCATTGGGAAAGTCCTTGGGGTTGGAGGTTAGTGGGGAGGATGTGGAAGAGTTGGTGGAGGAGGACAGTGAAGAACTAACCACTGATGAGCTGCTAGATCATCTTCAACAGCAAGAGGCCACACCTGAGGAAACTGCTTCAGAGGAGGGGATAGAGAAATTGAAGAAGTTGCCTACTTCAAAGATTAAGGAAATGTGTGCAATGTGGCTTAAAGTGCAAACCTTTTTTGATGACAATCACCCTAACACAGCTATTGCAAGCCGTGCTGGTGACTATTACACTGACACTTTGTGAAACACTTTAGGATTGTCATAAAGGAACGGGAGGTACAGGCCACTATGGACAGATATGTTGTGCGACAGAAATCCAGTGACTCTCAAGCTGGTCCTAGTGGCATTAAAAGAAGAAGGGAAGTAACCCCGGAAAAGGACTTACTACCTCAAGTCCTAATGGAAGGGGATTCCCCTTCTAAACACTAACACATCTCCCCTCCTCCCATCCCATCAATCATCACCAGATCTTCATTAAAGGTAAGTGTCAATTATTTTATTGTTATTGTAATTATTCTACTGCATTAAACTTAATATTTCATGGAGTAAAATTTTTTTTTTCATACTTTTGGGTGTCTTGCACGGATTAATTTGATTTCCATTATTTCTTATGAGGAAAATTGATTTGGTTTTCGATATTTTCGGTATTCGATGAGCTCTCAGGAACGGATTAACATCGAATACCGGGGGTCCATTGTATATGGAATAGGTAGTAAGTTAGTAAATGCTGTTAAGACTTTTTATGAGGATAGTGAGGCTCAGGTTAGGGTGTGTAGAAGAGAGGGAGATTACTTCCCAGTAAAAGTAGGTCTTAGACAGGGATGTGTAATGTCACCATAGTTGTTTAATATATTCATAGATGGGGTTGTAAAAGAAGTAAATGCTAGGGTGTTGGGGAGAGGGGTGGGATTAAATTATGGGGAATCAAATACAAAATGGGAGTTGACACAGTTTACATTAGATTAGATCAGATTTGCTTAGATTTTTTATTTTGACAAATTACATGGTTGTACAGAGGAATATAATAGTTGGGTGTACATGCCAAAAGCCCCTCTGTATGCTGAGCATTTCGGGAAAACTTAAAGATTAAAGTTACTTTTTGCTGATGATGCTGATGATACTGTGCTTATGGGAGATTCTAAAGAAAAATTGCAAAGGTTAGTGGATGAGTTTGGGAGGATGTGTAATAGTAGAAAGTTGAAAGTGAACATTGATAAGAAAAATTGGATGTCACATTGGAGAGAGGGAGTATGGAAGAAGTGAATGTTTTCAGATATTTAGGAGTTGATGTGTCGGCAGATGGGTTAATGAAGGATGAGGTTAACTACAGAATTGATGAAGGAAAAAAGGTGAGTGGTGCATCGAGGTATATGTGGAGACAAAAAATGTTATCTATGGAGGCAAAGAAGGAAATGTATGAAAGTATACTGGTACCAACACTCTTATGTGGGTGTGAAGCTTGGGTCATAAATGCTGCAGCGAGGAGGCGGTTGGAGGCAGTGGAGATGTCCTGTCTAAGGGCAATGTGTGGTGTTAACCCTTTGACTGTCGCAACCCCCAATCCTGAGGTGTCTCCTGGTGTCGCAAAATTTAAAAAAAAATTATTTTTTCTTATGAAATGATAGAAAATCTTTTCCCGATTGTAATGACACCAAAACAACGAAATTTGATGGAAAACTGACGGAATTATGCTCTTGCGAAGTTAGCGACCTCTGCGCTGTTTACAAATCGGCGATTTCGCCCACTTTGAGCCCTATTTTCGGCTAATTCCATTGTTCCAGTCGCCCAAACTCATAGCTATTTCTTTAGAACTCCATTTTTTCTATCGATTGAGTACAAGAAACTGCTCATTTACCGATTTCAACTACCTAATAACGTGGTCAGAAATTTGCAATTTGGCCAATTTCACAAAAACTAAAAAATATGACAATTTCAAAATAAGGTCCAGAATGAACAATGCAGACATTCCTGGCTCTAAAATAACATTTTCTTTGCTCATCAGTCATATTTCCAGGCCCCTCTGATATTACTCTTGCTTTCTATTTTGAATTTTTATTCAAACAAAAAATAGAAGACTTATTATTATGCAGACTACTGCAATACTGTAATAATTGTACAAATAACATCAACCCATTCATGACTGCCTATTAGAATGGCTAGTTGGACATTTATTGGACAATGGCATCATTTGTTTACTTTTGAACATTGGCAAAAATCAAACATTTCCCCTACTTTGAGCTCCATTTCTAGTTTCTTTTTATAGTAAAATCAATCAAAATCACCTCTATTTCTATATGTTTTCCATTCTATCAAATGAGACCAAGAAAACGAGAATACAACCATAAATACTATACGAAAATAGACCACAAAGTCGGCATTTTGATTAAAAAAACGGTCGGAGTTTTTTTTTTCTCATTATGCACTGCGTGCTCCAGGATTTTTTTTATATGGTGCACACTGACCACACAGACCCATTCTCTCACATGTGGGCCTACCAGCTTTCTCCTGCTTGATTTGAAGCCGCTAGAATTTATGAGTATATATACGTCAAACACGGTACCTCGTAAGACGTATATATACGGCCGCGACAGTCAAAGGGTTAAAAAACAAAGAAGGAAAGTAACCCCGGAAAAGGACTCGGTACCTGAAGTCTTTATGGAAGGGGATTCCCCTTCCAAACAATAGTACACCTCCATCCTCTCCCCTCCTTGTCTCATCACTCATCAATAAGTCTTCAATAAAGGTAAGTGTCATTTCAGTAATGTTTTACTCTGCATGTCTCATTGTTTTCTGTGTAGGGAAATGTATATTTAATGTAAAAAAATTAGTTTGTTTAATACTTTTGGGTGTCTGGAATGGATTAATTGGATTTTCATTATTTCTCATGGGGAAAATTAATTTGAATTAAGTCAGATTCAGTATAACACTCTCTCTGGAATGAATTAATTACATTATCCGGGAGTCCACTGTGCTGGAAATGGGAAGTACAATGCCTGCACTTTAAAGGTGGGGTTTGGGATACTGGCAGTTTGGAGGGATATGTTATATGTCTTTATACAGTGGACCCTCACCTAATGATATTAATCCGTTCCTGAGAGCTCAATGTTAGGCGAAATTATTGTTAGCCGAATTAATTTTCCCCCATAAGAAATACAAATTAATCCGTTCTTGACACCCAAAAGTATGAAAAAAAAAATTTTTACCACATGAAATATTAATTTTAATACACACAAACTGAAGAAGACATGCACAGTTACATGACACTTACCTTTATTGAAGATCTGGTGATGATTGATGGGATGGGAGGAGGGGAGAGTGTGGATGGTGTTAATGTTTAGAAGGGGAATCCCCTTCCATTAGGACTTGAGGTGGCAAGTCCTTTTCCAGGGTTATTTCCCTTCTTCTTTTAATGCCACTAGGACCAGCTTGAGAGTCACTGGACCTCTGTTGCACAACATATCTGTCCATAGAGGCCTGTACCTCCCATTCCTTTATGGCATTGCTAAAGTGTTTCACAACATTGTCAGTGTAATAGTCAACGGCATGGCTTGCAATAGCTGTGTGAGGGTGATTTTCATCAAAAAAGGTTTGCACTTTAAGCCACATTGCACACATTTCCTTAATCTTTGAAGTAGGCAACTTCCTCAATTTCTCTATCCCCTCCTCTGGAGCAGTTTCCTCAGGTGTGGCCTCTTGGTGTTGAAGATGATCTAGCAGCTCATCAGTGGTTAGTTCATCATTGTCCTCCTCCACCAACTCTTCCACATCCTCCCCACTAACCTCCAACCCCAAGGACTTCCCGAATGCCACAAATGATTCCACAACTGGCATAGGCTTCTCAGGGTTAGCCTCAAATCCTTCAAAATCCCTTTTGTCTCACACATTCTGGCCACAGTTTCTTCCAAGCAGAGTTCAAGGTCCTCTTAGTCACTCCCTCCCAAGCCTTACCTATAATGTTTACACAACTGAGGATGCTAAAGTGATCTCTCCAAAACTCTCTTAGAGTCAACTGAGTTTCTGAGGTCACTACAAAGCACCTTTCAAACATAGCTTTTGAGTAGAGTTTTTTGAAGTTTGCAATGACCTGCTGGTCCATGGGCTGCAGGAAAGGAGTGGTATTATGAGGCAAAAACTTGACCTTAATGAAGCTCATTTCCACAGAAAGTCGCTCTCCCACATCTGAAGGATGACCAGGAGCATTGTCTAATACCAGGAGGCACTTAAGGTCCAATTTATTTTCCAGGAGGTAATTTTTCACAGTGGGGGCAAATGCATGGTGTAACCAGTCATAGAAAAAGTCCCTAGTGACCCATGCCTTACTGTTTGCCCTCCACAGCACACACAAATTAGCCTTGAGGACATTGTTTTTCCTGAACACTCTGGGAGTCTCAGAGTGATACATCAATAAAGGCTTCACTTTGCAATCACCACTAGCATTGGCACACATGAGAAGAGTAAGCCTGTCTTTCATAGGCTTATGTCCTGGGAGTGCCTTTTCCTCCTGAGTAATGTAGGTCCTGTTTGGCATTTTCTTCCAAAACAGGCCTGTTTCGTCACAAACACTTGTTCAGGTTTCAGTCCTTCACTGTCTATGTACTCCTTGAATTCCTGCACGTATTTTTCAGCCGCTTCGTGGTCCGAACTGGCAGCCTCACCATGCCTTATCACATTATGTATGCCACTACGATTCTTAAATCTCTCAAACCAACCTTTGCTGGCCTTAAATTCAGTCACATCACCACTAGTTGCAGGCATTATTCTAATTAAATCGTCATACAACTTCCTAGCCTTTTCACATATGATCGCTTGAGAGATGCTATCTCCTGTTATCTGTTTTTCGTTTATCCACACCAATAACAGTGTCTCAACATCTTCTATCACTTGCAATCTCTGTTTCGAAAACAAAGTTGCACCTTTGGCAAGAACAGCTTCCTTGATTGCCGTTTTCTTAGCCACAATAGTAGCAATGGTTGATTGGGGTTTTGTGTACAACCTGGCCAGCTCAGAGACACGCACTCCACTATCATACTTAGCAACAATCTCTTTCTTCATATCCATAGTAATTCTCACCCTTTTTCCTGTAGGGTTGGCACTATAAGCTTTCTTGGGGCCCATGGTGACTTATTTTGCAGGTGCAATCACTAAAAAGACTGTGATAACGTGAAATGTTCCGATTGTATGCTTGGATGCAACTGCAGTGGTTGGCTTGTAAACACTGGCACCCACGGAACAAGTGAGGCGGGCTCAGGCCGCACATGGATGAGTCTCGAACGAATCGCGTTGAGCGAGTTTTTTAGCACTAGCCGAGGCAAAATTTTTGCGTTAAGATGTATCGCTAGGCAGATTTAACGTTATGCGAGGGTCCACTGTATATGCTTCTAAACTTCTTGTAACTGGGTGCCTCTGCAAAGACAGTGATTATGTACGAGTGAGGTGAAAGTGTTGAATGATGATGAAAGTACAGTGGACCCCCGGTTAACGAACTTTTTTCATTCCAGTAGTATGTTCAGGTGCCAGTACTGACCGAATTTTTTCCCATAAGGAATATTGTGAAGTAGATTAGTCCATTTCAGACCCCCAAACATACACGTACAAACGCACTTACATAAATACACTTACATAATTGGTCGCATTTGGAGGTGATCGTTAAGCGGGGGTCCACTGTATTTTCTTTTTGGGGCTTTTCTTTCTTTCTGGGTCACCCTGCCTTGGTGGGAGATGGACGACGTGTTAAAAAAAAAAAAAAAAAAAGTATAGCAACCAAAAAAATGCTGGCAACGTAATTTAGGTAGTAGGACATAGTTGAGACTTTAATGCAGGGAAATATATGCCTGACAATACCGCTGCAGTTCATGAGTACTCTGATAGGAAGAGTCACTGGGTAGTAATATTAATTTTAGGGGTCTGACCAGTGAAAGGGTTAACGTAAGCCAGTGGGTCTACTGCAGTGCTTCTTTCTGAAGTACATTTGACTTTTTCTAGCATATACTATACAGTGGAACTCCGGATTTCGTACTTAATCAGTTCCAGAAAGTCAGTCTAAATCCGAAACATACGATAACCGAACTAATATTTCCCATAAGAAATAATGTAAATCCAATTAATCTGTTTCAGACACACAAAAGTATTAACAAAAAATACATTTTATTGAGAATAACTATAGTTTTTACATACAGAAAACAATGAGAAATAAACATAAAGGACTAATGAAATGGATAAATAAACATTTAACCCACTTTTACCTTTATTGAAGAGTCTTGTTGGCATATGGAAGACAGTGAGAAGGGGAGAGGGAGGAGAGTTTATTGTTTGGAAACAGGACAAAATACTTGAATATGGCACTAATGTCAACTCTACAGTTTATTTATCTATCACAATTCATCTAATATGACATAATAAATAATATTAATAACAGAGAAACATGATAAATACTCTAGAATAAAATATGTCATTACATATGTGATCAGTGGTGGCTGTGGCAGCTGCCATTCTTTCTCCTGCTGTGACTACATATCTTCCCATTATTATAAGAGAAAACAGAGTGTTTATGAGGCTAACTGCATTACATCACAGTTTCATAAGGAAAACATAGAAACAATGTATGTAATTTATAAATAAGAAATATTGTATAACAACATAATAGAGAATGTAAAGAAATAAAGTGGTTATTGTATGTATACTAAAGTACACACTTACTTTGGAGGAGATTCTGGCAGAGGTTTAGGGTGGTAGAAGATAGTGCAGGATGGCGTATGTTGTCAGTGGCCCTATAAACCTCCAACAACATTGAGGGAATTAGTTTCGTGTTGGCCTTTTTCTATCGCTCAATCGCTTAATTTACTTGCTAAATTCTTAATGCTACACTTTATCACTTGCTGGCACTATAGCCTTTACTGACTCCTACATACATATCATAGAATTACTGAATCACTGAAGAATTCTATCGTGTTTCTTGCCTTCTTTATCAAAGGGCTGGCACTCTGAACTTTCTTTGGCCCCCATGGTGGCTTATTTAGCAGTCACAAGCACAAAATACAATGGATTATAACGACATGTTTCGGATGAATGCCATGAGTAATGTATAATCAACGAGTAAAAGGCAGACTGAGTCGCAAACATATGAGTGGACACGTCTGATATATACGATTTCCGAGTGGAGGTACGAAATCCGGACCAAAATTTTGTCCAAAAATTTGTTTAAATCCGAATCATACAATATTTGATGTGCACAAAATCCGGAGTTCCACTGTATAAGGACTTCCTCCCAGCTCCTTTACACATGACGAGGGAATATATATAGACTAGAAAATTATTTGTGCTGTTGAATGTGGGTTATTCATGAGTATGTGCTCACCTATATACTTACTCACATGTGGTTGCGAGAGTCAAGTCTCAGCTTCTAGCCCCACCTTTCAACTTAACACTTAACAGATTCACTGTCTCCTAGCCTCATGGACCCTATCATACCTATTGTAAAACTATGAATGGCATGTGCCTCTGCCACTTCTTCATCAAGGTCATTGGCTGCAGAGGATATTCTGTCAATGTGAGGCTTTGGCGATATGGTGGACACTATGCTTAGTCTCAGGTCTTGTCTTTGAGGTCAGCAGCCTCTGTCCCCAAAGTCTATACTACTCTGTATCGGGTCCTCTTGCTCTTTCCCCAGTCTTCATAACTATACATCTGCTGGGCCTAAATTCAAGCAAGCAAGCAGGTGGGCATGTGTGTGCACGTGCACAAATGAATGCATGCATGCATGCGTGTGTGTGCACGTGTGTGTGTGTGTGTGTGTGTGTGTGTGTGTGTGTGTGTGTGTGTGTGTGTGTGTGTGTGTGTGTGTGTGTGTGTGTGTGTGTGTGTGTGTGTGTGTGTGTGTGTGTGTGTACTCACCTATTTGTGGTTGCAGGGGTCGAGTCCTAGCTTCTGGCCCCGCCTCTTCACCAGTTGCTAATGGGTCCTCTCTCTCCCCGCTCCATGAGCTTTATCATACCTCGTCTTAAAACTATGTATGGTTCCTGCCTCCACTACATCACTTTCTAGGTTATTCCACTGCCTGACAACTCTATGACTGAAGAAATACTTCCTAATATCTCTGTGACTCATCTGTGTCTTCAACTTCCAATTTGTGACCTCTTGTTTCTGTGTCCCCTCCCTGGAACATCCTGTCTTTGTCCACCTTGTCTATTCCACTCAGTATTTTATATGTCGTTATCATGTCTCCCCTGACCCTCCTGTCCTCTAGTGTTGTCAGGCCGATTTCCCTTAACCTTTCTTCATAAGACATTCCCCTTAGCTCTGGAACTAACCTTGTTGCAAACCTTTGCACTTTCTCTAGTTTCTTGACGTGCTTTATCAAGTGCGGGTTCCAAACAGGTGCTGCATACTCCAGTATGGGCCTGACGTACACGGTGTACAGTGTCTTGAACGATTCCTTATTAAGACATCGGAACGCTGTTCTCAGGTTTGCCAGGCGCCCATATGCTGCAGCAGTTACCTGGTTGATGTGTGCTTCCGGAGACATGCTCGGTGTGTGTGTGTGTGTGTGTGTGTGTGTGTGTGTGTGTGTGTGTGTGTGTGTGTGTGTGTTTGTGTTTGTGTGTGTGTGTGTGTGTGTGTGTGTGTGTGTGTGTGTGTACTCACCTAGTTGTACTCACCTAGTTGAAGTTGCAGGGGTCAAGTCCGAGCTCCTGGCCCCGCCTCTTCACTGTGTGTGTGTGTGTGTGTGTGTGTGTGTGTACACTCGCCTAGTTGTACTCGCCTAGTTGTGGTTGCAGGGGTCGATTCACAGCTCCTGGCCCTGCCTCTTCACTGGCCGCTACTGGGTCACTCTTCCACCTCCATGAGCTTTATCATACCTCTTCTTAATGCTATGTATGGATCCTGCCTCCACTACATCCCTTCCCAGATTATTCCACTTCCTAACAACTCTGTGACTGAAGAAATACTTCCTAATATCCCTGTGATTCATCTGAGTCCTCCGATTCCAACTGTGACCCCTTGTTGTTGTTTCCCATCTCTGGAACATTCTGTCTCTGTCCACCTTGTCGATTCCTCTCAGTATTTTATACAGTGGACTCCTGCCTTTTAGCGGCCGCGACTTTCATGAAATCCAACTTTTGGCAATTTTTTTTTGGCAAATTATAGCCTTGCGGTTCACGATTGGCCTCGTGATTCGGCGACCATCTGGTATGCGTCAGAACGGCATCCCAGCATCAGCACTCACACAAAGCCAGTCTCCCACACCATTCACACTCAGTGTGCCATTGTTTATCAGCGAGTGACCATCACCCCACAGGTTCATACGATACATTTCATAATAATCCATTGTTTTTTGTGCTTGCAACTGCTAAATAAGCCACCATGGGGCGAAAGAAAGCTCCTAGTGCCAGGCCTTTGGTAAAGAAGGAATGAAACACGATACAATTCAAGAAAAAACTCATAGCAAAGTACCAAAGTGGAGGAGGAAGAGAGAAAGGAGAATGTGCCTTCTTCAGTGATTCTACAATATGTACGATACTAAAGCAGCAAGTATCAATAAAGGCTATAGCACCAGCCAGCGATAAAGTGCAGCATTAACAGTGTAGCAAGTACGTTAAGCGATTAAGCGATAGAAAAACGACACGAAAATAACTCTCCAATGTTGTTGGTGTATATGGCCACTGAACATATGCTGCCCTGGTATCTTCCACCACCCTAAACCTCTGCCAGCATCTCCTCCATCAAACTAATAAAACTAACATCTCCTCCAAGGTAAGTGTAAATATTTCTTATTTATAAATTAAAGTGTAAATATTTCTTATTTATAAATTACGTACATTGTTTTAGTGTGAATACATAGCGTTGGTGGCTTCTGCTTCATCCTCCACTACCACTAATATGTACGGCTTCTCTCATTGGCCCTTATAAACCCAACACCACCACCACCAACACTTACTCCTCACATATGTTATGACATTTTATTCATTCTAGAATATATATCATGTTTCTATGTTATTAATACTGTTTATTATGTCATATAAGATGAACTGTGATAGATAAATAAGCCATAGACATGATATTAGCGTCACATTGAAGCATAATAAACTCGCTTCCCTCTCGCCTCCCTATCCCCTCCTACCTGTCTGCCATACACCAACTAGAGTCTTCAATAAAGGTAAGTATGATGTTATTATTGTTTTATACTTGATGTCTCATTTTTTCTGCAGGCCCTCTCCTAAATTTGTTCTCAGGGTCAGAAATTTTTCAAAAAAAAAAAAAATAAATTATTTTTTCTTATGAAATGATAGAGAATCTTTTTCCCGATCATAATGACACCAAAAGTATGAAATTTGATGGAAAACTTGCAAAATTATGCTCTCGTGAAGTTAGCGGTCTCGACAATATTTATGCATCAGCTATTTCGCCCACTTTGAGCCCTATTTTCGGCCAATTCCAATGTACCAGTCGACAAAAATCATACCTATTTCGCTAGAACTCCATTTTTTCTATCGAATGAGTACAAGAAATTACCCATTTACCAATTTCAATTATCCAATAAAGTGGTCAGAAATTGGCAATTTTGCCAATTTCACACAAATTTCAAAAGATGCCAATTTCCAAATAGGGTCTAGAATAAACAAGAAAGACATTCTTGGCACTAAAATAACATTTCCTCTGTTCATCAGTCACATCCACAGGCCTCTGTTATATTTCTTTTGCTTTTCACTTTGAATTTTTCTCACAAAAAATAGATTTACTGTTATGCAGACTATTGCATTAGTGTAGAAATTGTATAAACAATATCAGCGCACTTGTGAGAGGATATTAGACTCACCAGTTGATGTGTATTGGACACATGGCATGATTTGTTTACTTTTGAACTTTGGCAAAAATTTAATATTTCTGCTACTCAACTCAATTTCAAGGTACATACTTTTCATTGTGAAAATAATCAAAATTATATCAATTTCCATAATATGTCTTCCATTCTATAAACTGAGACCAGGAAAATTAGAATACAACCATAAATAGCATATGAAAATACACTGCAAAGTCGCTGTTTTAACCCTTAACCCTTTCAGGGTCCGTCCCGTAGATCTACGGCTTTACGTTCAGGGTCCAAACCGTAGATCTACGCCATGAGCTCAGCTCACTCTGATAAACTGTGAGTGGTACATTTGGGCCTAGATATGAGAGAATACATCTATGTGGTATGTGTGCACCACATAAAACAGATCCTGCAGCACACTGTGGATAATGAGAGAAAAAAAATGAAATCATGATTTTTCGATTAAAACAGCAACTTTGCAGTGTTTTTTCGTATGTTTTTTATAGTTGTATTTGCGATTTCTTGGTCTCATTTGATAGAATGGAAGACATATTACAGAAATAGAGATGATTTTGATTGGTTTTAGCATTGGAAATGGCTTGAAACTGAGCTCAAAGTAGCGGAAATGTTAAATTTTTGCCGATATTCAAGAGTAAACAAACAACCTCACACGTCTAATACACATCAGCTGGTGGGTCTAATATACATTCACAAATATGGTGATGATATTTATACAATTATTACAGTATTGCATAACAGTAAATCTTCTATTTTTTGGTGTGAATAAAAATTCATTATGTGAATAAAAAATCAAAATGGAATTTATTTGTAAAGCCTCAAAACATAACTAATGAACAGAGGAAATGTTAGTTTAGTGCCAGGAATGCCTACATTGTTCATTCTGGACCCTATTTTGAAATTGGAATATTTTGAACTTTGTGTTAAATTGGCCAAATTAACAATTTCCGATCACTTTATTTTGTAGTTGAAACAGTTGACTTGGCGATTTCTTGTGCTCAATCGATAGAATAGAAGTAATACTAGTGAAATAGCTAAGAATTTGGTTGATTGGAATAATGTAATTGGCCTAAAATGGGAGTCAAAGTCGGCAAAATCGCCGATTCGTAAATATCGCTGACACATCAAAATTCGCGAGAGCATAATTTCGTCAATTTTCCACCAATTTTCGTACTTTTTGTTTTATTACCTTCACAAAAAGATTCTCTACGATTTCATAAGAAAAAATAACAAATTTTTTTTTTGAAATATCTTGGACACTGGTGCGTGACTCCAGATTTGGGCCTTGGACCCTGAAAGGGTTAAACGGTCCAAATGTATATATACATTTTTTCAATATCTGAAAGTATGTAAAATAATGTAGATCTTTTTTGTTTTACATTTGAAAACATGTAAAAAAACTTTTATCTACATTTTTTTTTTGTTATATTTGAAAATATGTAAAAAAAAGTAAATCTACTTTTGTAGCAGTACGAATTTGAACGTCTATCTGTTTGGACCATTTAAGAGTTAAACCAAAAACAGTCTTTTTTTTTTTTTCTCATTGTGCACTGTGTGCTGCAGGAATTTTTTTTATACTGCACACACTGACCACATAGACCCATTCTTTCATATGTAGGCCTACCAGCTTTCTCTCGCTAGATTTGAAGGCGTTAGAATTTATGCGTACAGTACTAGTATGGCACCAACCCTGGCGTGCAAGCTGTATTAGTACGGCACCAACCCTGAAAGGGTTAATGTAAAAAAAATATTTTTTTGTTAATACTCTTGGGTGTCTGGAATGGATTAACTGGATTTACATTATTTCTTATGGGGAAAATGGTTTCGCATTCATAAATTTCGCCTTTTGTCAGACTCTCTGGAACAGATTAATTATGAAATTCGAGGGTCCACTGTATAGCCCACAGGCATGAATATAATGAAAAGATATGGTCTATCTTTTCTTTGGTGCGGTAGATAATACTCTTCGGACGTGAGCCTCAGCCTTATAGAGTTCTTGATACAGGCAGTGTGTCTAGGTGGCCCTGAAGCCAACTCAGCCTGGCAAGGGAGATAGAGGAGGCACTTCTTGAATGTAGGCTGTCTGCTAAATAACAGAGTGAGCTAGCATCTCACAGACTAAAGATAGGCCTAAGCCTGTGAGATGGCAGCACTAGCGTGGCACAATATATAAGGGTATACCAGGAGAGGGTTTCAGGGGTCAATGTCCCTGTGGCTCAGTCTGAGACTAGGCCTCGTGGTGGATCAGGGTCTGATGAACCAGGCTGTTACTGTTGGCCGCACTTAAACCAACGTACGAACCACAACCCGGCTGATCAGGTACTGACTTTAGGTGCCTGTCCAGTGACTTCTTGAAGATAGCTGGGGGTCTATTTATAATCCCCCTTATGTATGTTGGGAGGCAGTTGAACAATCTTGGGCCCCTGACACTTATTGTGTTGTCTCTTAGTGTACTCATAGCACCCCTGTTTGTCATTGGGGGAATACTGCATCTCCTGCAGTCTTTTGCTTTTGCAAGGAGTGATTTTTGTGTGGAAGTTTAGTACTAATTCCTCTAGGATTTTCCAAATGTATATCATCACGTATCTTTCTCACCTGTGTTCCAGGGAATACAAATCAAGGGACTTCAACTGTTTCCTGCAATTTACGGGCTTTATCACATTTATGTGCACTGTGAAAGTTCCCTGTATATTCTCTAGGTCAACAATTTCACCTGACTTGAAGGGGGCAGATAGTATACAGCAGTATTCCAGCCTAGAGAGAACAAGCAATTTGAGTAGAATCATCCTGGGCTAAGTGTCCCTAGTTTTGAAGGGTCTCATTATCCATCCTATCATATTTCTAGCAGATGAGGTAAATACACTGTTGTGGTCTTTGAAGGTGATATCCTCTGACATTATCACTCCCAGATCCTTTACAATAGCTTTTTGCTCTATTGTTTGGTTAGAATTTTTGTATACCCTAATTGAAAGATTTAGTTGATGTCTGCTCGGAGTTTTGCAGTGTCTTCGATGGAGGACACTGTCATAGCAATTCAGGTGTCATCCGCAAAGGAAGACACGGAGCTATGGCTTACATCTCTGTCTATGTCAGATGTGAGAATGAGGAAGAGGATGGGAGCGAGTACTGTGCCTTGTGGAACAGAGATTTTCACTGTAGCCACCTCAGACTTTACTCTGTTTACTATTACTCTTTGTGTTCTATTTGTTAGAAAGTTATAGATCCATCTACAGTGGACCCCTGGATTATGTAATTAATCCATTCCACAAAGAGTGACTTATCCCGAATCTGACTTATTCCGAATTAATTTTCCCCATAAGAAATAATGGAAATCCAATTAATCCATTTTAGACACCCAAAAGTATTAAAAAAATGTTTTCTACATGAAATATACATTTACCTACACAAAAAAAATGATATATGAAGAATAAAACAATAATAACATCACATTTACCTTTACTGAAGACATAGTGATGTATGGAAGACTGGAGGAGGGGAGAGGATGGAGGAGTTTACAATTGTTTGAAAGGGAAATTGCCTTCCATAAAGACTTCAGGTACCAAGTCCTTATCCTAGGTTACTTCCCTTCTCTGTTTTTCAATGCCACTCGGACCAGCTTGAGAGTCACTGGACCCCTGTCACTCAAAAAAGTGTTCCAGAGAGGTCTGTTTTTGGCATATGTTAGGAATTGTGTTGGGAGACAGGACAAGATAGTCCTTCAATATGACACTAACATCAGCTCTACGGCTTATTTATCTAGCACAATTCATCTAACATGACATAATAAACAATATAATATATACTCGAGAATGAATAAAATATGGCATTAAAATTGTCATGAGTGGTGGTGTGTTGTTTGTTGTTGGGTGTATAAGGGCCACTGAAAGATAAGCCTTACAAAGTGGTGGTGAAGGCAGCAGCAGAAGCGGTACCCCCAACAACAATGTAGGAGTCAGTTTCATGCAGTCCTTTTTCTATCGATTAATCGCTTAACTTACTTGCTACACTTTATTGCTGGCTGGCGCTTTAGCCTTTATCGACTCCTACTGCTTTTGTATCATACATATTGCAGAATCACTGAAAAAGGCACATTCTCCCCCCTCTCTCAGCCCTTTACCAAAGGGTTGGCTGGCACTAGAAGCTTTCTTTAGGCCCATGGTGGCTTATTTAGCAGTTACAAGCACTAAAAAGAATGGAATAATACAAAACGTATCGTATGAACGCATGGGATCATCCTCGCTGGCTGGTAAACAATGACACACTGGCTGTACATGGAGTGTTGGGTCGCTCAGGCTGCGCAGACACGTTCCGGACGAATGACTTATACAGAGTTCAGTGACGTTCACAGAGCCAATATTTTCATAAAAACGTTACTTATTCTGATGACAACTTAATCCAGGGGCCCACTGTACCAAGTTTTCCTGTTATTCCTTATCACGCATTTTGTGTGCTATTACACCGTGGTCACACTTATCAAAGGCTTTCACAAAGTCTGTTTATACTACATCTACATTTTCTTTATCCTCTAAAGCATCCAGGACCTTGTCATAGTGGTCCAGTAGCTGGGACAGGCAGGAGCGACCTGCCCTAAACCTGTGTTGCCCTCGGTTGTGTAATTGATGGGTATCTAGGTGGTTGGCGATCTTGCTTCTTAGAACCCTTTCAAAGATTTTTATGATATGGGATGTTCCATTTTCATCATTACTTTTCCATGCACTTTATTACAATTCACTGCACTTCACTACTGTCCCATGATGTCCCATGTACATCACAACTCGATTTTCATCACTACATCACTGATTCCAATTATCCATCTCCAAGCTGAAGGTCTAACCATGTCTTAACTAATTTCTCGAGGTTGATAGCAGACTACGTCTTTACCTCTCCTCTGCTTCTGTTGTCTCCATATTTAACATCACTGTATTCCGCTGATGAAGTCTACTGAGATGGCCACTGATTATCAGCTGCTATCTTCAACAAAAACTGGGCTGGTAAAACCCATATCAGATCATTTTGTACTGTGTATCACAACTGAGATACCTCGCATGTTGATCACTCAGTCTGATAAATTAAAAAAAAGTTTCCTATATTTGTACACCGGGAAGATCATTCAGTAGTGATGTAAATGGTTCAGTAGTGATGTAAATGGTAAAACAGTGATGTAAATGGTACAGAAGTTATGTAATGATGTAAATGGTAGAGTAGGGCCATAAATGGCTCAGTAGTGATGCGATATATAAAACCTGATGCGAAATATAAAACCTGATGCGAAATATAAAACCCAACAGGACTTTCATGAGTATGTTAGATGGGAGTGAGTAGAGGCAAGTGGTTTTTATTACTTGATGTGCTGTTGGAACATGAGCAAGGTAACATTTATGAAGGGATTCAAGGAAACTGGTTAGCCAGACTTGACTCCTGAAGGTGGAAAGCACAGTGCCTGCACTTTGAAGGAAGGGTGGGGGGATAATATAGTTGTGAGAGGCATCTGAACTGTAGTATCAGCACACCTCTGGCAAGGTAGTGATGGAGTGAGTGATGGTGAAAGTATTTCTTATTTTATGGGTTACCCTACCTCGGCAGGAAATGGCCGGTGTGTTACAGAATCAAATAAAATTAATTTATGAGATGCATACCTGGCTCCAACTTGATGACTTTAATTGCAGCAAACTCATTAGTGATGAGACGTTTTGCCTGAAAAATAAATAAATACAAAAGTACATAATTAGATTTGGCTTGAATATGTTGAAGACAACTGAAAGTTGTCATATTTGGTACTGATCTGAAATATTTCTAAATTCATCTCAAAGACAAGCTTCTCTCCTAGTGACTGAATGTTCTCTTCCTGTTTTACCACCTGGACACTGCCTTTTGTACAATAAGGTAGTCGGTCACCTGGAGGAGAGTATGTATGCAAACACACACACACACACACACACACACACACACACACACACACATATTGGAGTATGCGGCACCAGTTTGGAACCCACACCTAGCCAAGCACGTGAAGAAACTAGAGAAAGTGCAAAGGTTTGCAACAAGACTAGTCCCAGAGCTAAGAGGTATGTCCTACGAGGAGAGGTTAAGGGAAATCAACCTGACGACACTGGAGGACAGGAGAGATAGGGGGGACATGATAACGACATACAAAATACTGAGAGGAATTGACAAGGTGGACAAAGACAGGATGTTCCAGAGATTGGACACAGTAACAAGGGGACACAGTTGGAAGCTGAAGACACAGATGAATCACAGGGATGTTAGGAAGTATTTCTTCAGCCACAGAGTAGTCAGTAAGTGGAATAGTTTGGGAAGCGATGTAGTGGAGGCAGGATCCATACATAGCTTTAAGCAGAGGTATGATAAAGCTCACGGCTCAGGAAGAGTGACCTAGTAGCGATCAGTGAAGAGGCGGGGCCAGGAGCTCGGACTCGACCCCCGCAACCTCAACTAGGTGAGTACAACTAGGTGAGTACACACATAGTGGACCCTCGACCAACGATATTAATCTGTTCCTGAGAGCTCATCGTTAATCGAAATTATTGTTAGTCGAGTTAATTTTCCCCATAAGAAATAATGGAAATCAAATTAATCCATGCAAGACACCCAAAAGTATTGAAAAAAAAATTTTTACCACATGAAATATTAATTTTAATGCACACAAACTGAAGAAGACATGTACAATTACATGACACTTACCTTTATTGAAGATCTGGTGATGATTGATGGGATGGGAGGAGGGGAGACTGTGGATGGTGTTAGTGTTTAGAAGGGGAATCCCCTTCCATTAGGACTTGAGGTGTCAAGTCCTTTTCCGGGTTTACTTCCCTTCTTCTTTTAATGCCACTAGGACCAGCTTGAGAGTCACTGGACCTTCGTCGCACAACATATCTGTCCATAGAGGCCTGTACCTCCCGTTCCTTTATGACATTCCTAAAGTGTTTCACAACACTGTCAGTGTCACAATTAAACACTTGTTCAGGCTTCAATTCTTCACTGTCTATGTACTCCTTGAATTCCTGCACATATTTTTCAGCTGCTTTTTGGTCCAAACTGGCAGCCTCACCATGCCTTATCACACTATGTATGCCACTATGATTCTTAAATCTCTCAAACCAACCTTTGCTGGCCTTAAATTCACTCACATCACCACTAGTTGCAGGCATTTCTCTAATTAAATCCTCATGCAACTTCCTAGCCTTTTCACATGTGATCGCTTGAGAGATGCTATCTCCTGCTATCTGCTTTTCGTTTATCCACACCAATAGCAGTCTCTCAACATCTTCTAACACTTGTGATCTCAGTTTCGAAAACATAGTTGCACCTTTGGCAATAACCAAATTCTGTAAACTCAGCATTGTAATCCTTATAGAGAATAAACTTTGAATTTGAATTTGAATTTGATTTCAGTTTTCTTGGCCACAATAGTAGCGATGGTTGACTGGGGTTTTGTGAACAACCTGGCCAGCTCGGAGACACACACTCCACTTTCATACTTAGCAATGATCTCTTTCTTCATATCCATAGTAATTCTCACCCTTTTTGCTGTAGGGTTGGCACTAGAAGCTTTCTTGGGGCCCATGGTGACTTATTTTGCAGGTGGAATCACTAAAAACGCTGTGATAATATGAAATGTTCCGATTGTATGTTTGGATGGGACCGCGGTGGCTGGCTGGCTTGTAAACACTGGCCACAAGTGGACATGTTTCAGACGGAACGAATCGTGCTGGTCGAGTTTTTTAGCGCTAGTCGAGGCAAAATTTTTGTGTTAAAATGTATCGCTAGTCGGATTTAACGTTAGATGATGCCATCGTTGGTCGAGGGTCCACTGTACATACATACATGAATACATATATACATATGTGCATTAAATATCAATTATATATGCACTAAATTTTTGAGTTAGCTCACTCTATAATCAATTATAAAAAAGAAAATAAAACTAGAAACAAAGTAACTCTACTGACTGTTCATTATTACGCAGGGAAAACTTGTCTTTATTAATGGTGTAAAGAGAGACTACTGTTGCCAGCTCAATGGTATTGGATTGACTGGACAACACTGTGAATGATTTTTTCTATTGTGTGGTCTGAAGCTTCCCAATGTTGGTGTAGAGCACTAAATGGGAGTTTACCCAATTGTCTATTTATTCTAACAGATCTGACAAAGTGTTCAAATATGCAGACTTTCAGTTGATGCTTAGTTTTACTAATATACATAGCATTACAGCTATGATAAATACAGGCAGGCACCGCTTTACAGTGCTTTGTTAATGCAGTGGAACCTCGGTTCTCAAATGGACTAACTGTCAAACATATCAATTTTCAAACAAGGAATTCAGTCCTGGTTTTCGTATGTGGTCTTGGTTGTCAACCAACAATGCTCAGATCACATGATTCCAGACGGAGCCCACAGCATGGGTCTCAAGTCAGTAAAGCAACTAACATGCATGCTGAGTGAATATTAAAATGGTATACAGTAACGACAGGTTGGTAAGACACATGGGCAACAGTTTGGCAACTTTATTCCGAAACGTTTCACCTACACAGTAGGCTTCTTCAGTCGAGT